>NW_024879596.1:40000-92500 GCF_900700415.2 Clupea harengus | reverse complement strand
AGGATGATGACACAGCGTCATGTTGCCGTACATCCTATCTTAATAGACTGTTCGAAATCAACGGTTTTTGAGATACCTTCCCCCGAAAGGACCTCTCTCGTCAGACACCTGTCCAACTAGAGATCAAGGATTAGACAGCTATCTAAGAATCCGAACACAGCCCAAGTCACAATTGGTTTTTTTTTCTAAACTTGTATGCACATCATTGGTTGAATGTTGCCCGGTCCTGTATGTATCCCTCCTCCACTCCCTGAGTGACGCCCTAACAAACGTTATGATGGCTGAAGTTCAAGCACTCGGTACTGGAAGAAAAATAAGAATATATATCTGGACAGTGTTTAATTGTAACTTCACAGAAAATAAAACACAATGCACCGCAATAACCGGAGAGAAACCTTGTGGCTTCAAAATAGGTGGGAAGAACACAATAAGAGGCAACTGAAAGCGCACAAGACAACCCTGCCATTTATGCCAAGGTAAACTAGCTAGTAACTGTCAATGATAATTAGCTAATGTTAACTAGTTATTAGAATATATTAGCCAATGTTAAGTTAACTTCAAAGGGGCAGTCGAGTGTATAGGTTGTGTCAGCTTGGATAACTAGCTAGTCATTTTCGATTGAAACCTACCGTTTGGCTTGGCAAATGAGTTCCAAAACTTTTAGCTAGCTAACGTTAGCTAACTATGAGGTAGCATAGCTAAGTTTTACTAGCTATCGATAGCTAGCTAAGTTATACTAGCTATCGATAACTAGCTAGTAAACGCATTGCAGAATGGACTATAGGACAGGCCACGCATGACATTAAATCAAGAAAAAATAAATGAATATGTGATTGGTTTACATATCCTTGTCTATTTATGCAATTGTTATTATCATTGGCACTACTTTCAACTCTCAACCAACATATTTAGCTAGACGGATAGTTTATCAGATTGCACAGCAATTCATATGGAGGATATGTGGTTGATTTAACTAAGACCAGGTAGGCATAGTAGTTGTATTGTGTTATCACATCATTTGAATCTTCAAAATCTAGACTTGATATTCTCTTATATTTTAATGATAATACTGTTAATTAAGTATTGCCTTAAAATGATTATTTACATTGAATTCGTTGGATTTCAGCTGTAGGCATATACTAGGAGATCTGTATCTTAGAGACTAATTGCATCCACAGTTTAAGTACTGCAAGCTTGACTATTATGCAGTTGTAGACACAACACAAGGGGTCCCCGGGCCTGAGAAGGGAAGGAAAGGAGTTTAATGTGGCTATAAGATGGACTTTTAAATGTGACTAAAACTAGACTAAAATGTAATGAGATAAAAATGACTAAAAGTGACTAAAACTAATATGCATTTTCGTCTAAAGACTAAGACTAAATCTAAAATAGCTGCCAAAATTAACACTGGTGTCTATCCATTTATACAGCACAGTGTCTATCACTATCACAGTGTCTATCCATTTGTGTTGTTACTTCCTGCAGGTCTGTAATGCTTTGTGACAGCAGGCCACCGCGGGTTGTGGCTGGCTATGTGGACGCCTTAATATAGAACATGTGCAGTGGGCTTCCTGTCATAGGGTGGTAGAGCGAGGTGCTAGACCGAATCCAGGCCACACACACACACACACACACACACACACACACACACACACACACACACACAGCAACATTAAAGTAAAATTGCACAATCTGTGTATACTTCAATCCAACACCTATACATACCAATAGGCATTATAAATGCCCAAATGTTGCAAAAGTGCAATCACTGTTTCACTGAGCGCTCACACTCAATCACTGTTTCACTGAGCGCTCACACTCAATCACTGTTTCACTGAGCGCTCACACTCAATTACTGTTTCACTGAGCGCTCACACTCAATTACTGTTTCACTGAGCGCTCACACTCAATCACTGTTTCACTGAGCGCTCACACTCAGCGTTTACTTAGGCAGAGTAAATTGTGTTGGTCTTTCACCTGAAGTCCTCTAGGTGGCGCTGTATGTCTGGTAAGAGTTTTTCCTGCATCTGCTGAATGTACTGCCTGTGCAGCTCCTCTGGAATCAGCTCCAGACGCCTCTTCTCTGGAAGCGCACACACACACACACACACACACACACACACACACACACACACACACACACACACACACACGCGTATACACAGACACACACAAAGACACATAGTTAGGTGGGAGATAGACTTAAATCCACACAGACAACACAGTCACAAACTCAGAAGCACACACCAACACATACATGGTCGAGTTTTACCAATTTGCTTGTATATTCACGCACACAGGCACATGCGCGCAAACACACACACACACACACACACTTGACTTGAGAGTGTTCCAAGTGAGAAGAACTCATCATGTGGTGTGAGACGGCGCTGGGAGGCAGGTTGGGTAATTAAGTAAACACAACCTTCATAATTAAAGGTCTTTCTCCCCTTTCCCACTGCTGTGCAGCCGAGAGGGGTGAAGGGGAGCCTCCACTCAAACACACACACTAACATTAAAACACACACACACACACACACACACACACACACACACACACACTCTAACATTAAAACACATACACACACACTAACATTAAAACACACAAATAATTGCACACAAACACACAATTGAAAACAAACACACACACTAAAACACAGGCATATACACACACTGCCATAGACAGACACACACACACACACACACACACACACTAAAACAATGCCTGGGGACACAACAGCACAGACAAAGCAGCTTGTTTTCAGGAGCTCATTACACACGTAGGAGGCGGCAGACAGATGTAGAGCAGAACGTCTCTCAGCGAGAGCAAACTGCTGAAAGCTTCCCAAGTGTGTGAATGTGTGATGACACAGGAAATGACATCTGTGGTTCTGTTTACACTCACCCAGCTCGGAGGAGATCGACTCAGGAAGCGGCACTTTCAAGTTCTGGCAAGAGGAAACAGAGGACTAATTATTGCAAGCAGACATTAGGAAAACGCTGTTCCAAGACACTTCTATATTCTATATAGCTGACACATTCATTAAAATGCATCTGCATAAAGAAACTTGGACAAATGTTTTGAAAAAAAATGCTTTGGTGACTGGATGCTTTCTAAGATAGACAGTTATCCCAGAGAGGACTATTTAACCCAGGGGCTACAGCTCTAGATGCCTCACTCTACTGCTGGGACCAGTTAGAGACTTTGAGTCAGGCATTCTGAAGGACAGCCCTGGGGACCTTTCAGTGGAGCTTAAGCAGCTGCTGCAGGCCAGGGCCAGCGCTGAAGGGCATGAAGACGAGGCCTGTGCCGTTTATAGAAAACTGTTCAAATGGAACCCGTGTCTTCAGCACTTAGCCAAAAATGAACACATTTTAAAGAACTTGTGTGCAAACACTCTCTGGCTGTGGTGATCGCCTGCCTTGTTGTGCATGTTTACAGGTGAATGTGGATAGAGTCGGCACTGTTTGCTTATCATAGCATGTTGACAGAAGTTAGACTACACGACTTTCACATCATTACCATGAGACTGGGCCGTTTCTTGTCCAAATATTGCTATCCAAACACAGACTGCAAATGAATGCAAGGCGTCATGCAAGGCAGGCAAGACACAGGGGCTTCCCTGAGAATCATGCAGTTCCCATGGCAACAATGGAACATTGCCGACAGTTATCAGAATGTTGACACAAAAAGGAGAATTCCAGCTGGATACTTCTGATTGACAAGCAGGCCTGATGGTCTAAGATCTGATTGGGGGGTGGTGTGGTGGTGGATGGGGGGGTGGGGGTTAAGCTAAAAATAAAAGACCTTTCCTTAATCAACACAGCAGTTATTCAATTGAATGATCTTAGTATGAATACCTGGAGCAGTTTTCTACCTGTTCCTCTACTGTGGCTTGACAGAGTGCTAGCATCTCTAACTGTGCTCAAGCAGCTACACTAAGGCTCTGTGCAGAGGGCCAGCCAGGACACAGTCAGCATGTCAGAGCCCAGAGGAAACCCGAGTGAGCCATGTGTGCTAGCGGCTAGCGGCTTCTCCAGCCATTCATTACAGGCTACGGAGTCCTGCATGCAGATTATTGAGCAGTCAGAGAAGCAGGGGAGATGCCCGCTCTCTCTGGAGAAGACATTCATCACAGCGCCACCCTGAGGCTGGGAGGAGCAGAGGAACCGGCAGAGACTATTCTGAGCTGTGTGTGTGTGTGTGTGTGTGAGAGAGAGAGACAGGTGGAGCAGGAGGTGTGTGTGTGGTGTGGACACTCACAGCTGCCCGGTCGATGAAGATGTTCAGGAAGTCCATGAAGACCCGGCGCGTCTCTTTGGAGTTGGTGTTTTTGTACAACTCAGCATACAGGTAGCAGAGCTGGAGAGGGCAGAGGGAGGGGGAGAGAGTCAGGGTGCGAATCCGCATTCAACATCCCGCATAATCATTTGGCTTCTAGACCCATCACCTACAGCCAGGGACTCCATTGCTATGCCCGTCAGGATTGATTTTAGAAAGCTGTAAAATCCCATCATGTCCCTTCTCACGACTAATAAAGCCTGCAGTTAAGCACAAAGCCATCGACTGCATCTCTTGGAATGAGCTAGCTGGAGCTGTTTGCTTACCAGAGGGGCAGGGTCAAACTGTGACACCACGTGATGCAGGAAGGCAGCGAGGTGGGCGGGGCGAGACTTCAGCAGCTCGATGCTCTGGAAACAACTGCACTGGCCGTTCACCTAGTACACACACACACACACACGCACGAACACACGCACACGCACACGCACACGCACACGCACACGCACACGCACACGCACACACACGGAAATGCAGATGACCACACACGGAAATGCAGATGACCACAAGATGAGGACCTGCACTAAAATGCCTCTACTGTTTATCAGTGCCCTCTATCTGCGGGGGCTGGAGGTGCAGGATGCGTGGTGATACCTGATCAGGTTCTGAGTCGAAGTAGTCATCCTCCGCGCCGATGATCTGGGGGCCCAGCCGAGACGAGGGGCTCCCCACCGCAGCGTGAGGGTCCTGTGGGGGGCGGCAACGTGACATTGAGTGTATGATCAGCTCACTGTTATCCTCAGTATCGGGTGGTGACCAAATCAGAGGTTGACCGTACTGTGTATGCGTGTGTATGTGTGTTTATGTGTGTGTGTGTGTGTGTGTGTGTGTGTGTGTGTGTGTGTGTGTGTACTGACCAGGTCTGTGTTTTCCTCTGTGTCCGGCTCTGGAGACATCCAGGAAGTGAGGCTGTTTCGTGGGGCGCTACGGGGACTGTCTGTGGGGGCGGAGCTTCTGGAGCTGGGGTAGCTACCGTCTCTGGGCCCCGCCCCATCTGGAGAGCTGAAGGGCCGATAGTTCTGCTGGAGACAGACATGTGTCACACACACACACACACACACACATATACACACACACACATATATACACACACACACACACACACACACACTTGAAGACAACCCCCCCAACCCTAAGCCATGAACACTAGCTACCTACGGTTACACTGTATAGTGGAGCAGCTTGGTTCATAAGGGCAGGTTAATAACACCTAAGGGCGTCATGTCTCATATATCCACTAGGGGCGTCATGTCTCACATGTCCACTAGGGGCGTCATGTCTCACATGTCCACTAGGGGCGTCATGTCCACTAGGGGCATCATGTCTCTCATGTCCACTAGGGGCGTCATGTCTCACATGTCCACTAGGGGCGTCATGTCCACTAGGGGTCTCATGTCTCTCATGTCCACTAGGGGCGTCATGTCCACTAGGGGTCTCATGTCTCTCGTCCACTAGGGGTCTCATGTCCACTAGGGGCGTCATGTCTCATGTCCACTAGGGGCGTCATGTCTCATGTCCATTAGGGGCGTCATATCTCACATGTCCACTAGGGGCGTCATGTCTTACATGTCCACTAGGGGTCTCATGTCTCTCATGTCCACTAGGGGTCTCATGTCTCTCATGTCCACTAGGGGTCTCATGTCTCTCATGTTCACTAGGGGTCTCATGTCTCTCATGTCCACTAGGGGCGTCATGTCTCATGTCCACTAGGGGCGTCATGTCTCATGTCCACTAGGGGCGTCATGTCTCATGTCCACTAGGGGCGTCATGTCCACTAGGGGCGTCATGTCCACTAGGGGCGTCATGTCTCTCATGTCCACTAGGGGCGTCATGTCTCATGTCCATTAGGGGCGTCATATCTCACATGTCCACTAGGGGCGTCATGTCTTACATGTCCACTAGGGGTCTCATGTCTCTCATGTCCACTAGGGGTCTCATGTCTCACATGTCCACTAGGGGTCTCATGTCTCTCATGTCCACTAGGGGCGTCATGTCTCATGTCCACTAGGGGCGTCATGTCTCATGTCCACTAGGGGCGTCATGTCTCATGTCCACTAGGGGCGTCATGTCTCATGTCCACTAGGGGCGTCATGTCCACTAGGGGCGTCATGTCCACTAGGGGTCTCATGTCCACTAGGGGCGTCATGTCTCTCATGTCCACTAGGGGCGTCATGTCTCATGTCCATTAGGGGCGTCATATCTCACATGTCCACTAGGGGCGTCATGTCTTACATGTCCACTAGGGGTCTCATGTCTCTCATGTCCACTAGGGGTCTCATGTCTCTCATGTCCACTAGGGGTCTCATGTCTCTCATGTCCACTAGGGGTCTCATGTCTCTCATGTCCACTAGGGGCGTCATGTCTCTCATGTCCACTAGGGGCGTCATGTCTCATGTCCACTAGGGGCGTCATGTCTCATGTCCACTAGGGGCGTCATGTCTCATGTCCACTAGGGGCGTCATGTCCACTAGGGGCGTCATGTCCACTAGGGGTCTCATGTCCACTAGGGGCGTCATGTCTCATGTCCACTAGGGGCGTCATGTCTCATGTCCATTAGGGGCGTCATATCTCACATGTCCACTAGGGGCGTCATGTCTTACATGTCCACTAGGGGTCTCATGTCTCTCATGTCCACTAGGGGTCTCATGTCTCTCATGTCCACTAGGGGTCTCATGTCTCTCATGTCCACTAGGGGCGTCATGTCTCATGTCCACTAGGGGCGTCATGTCTCACATGTCCACTAGGGGCGTCATGTCTCATGTCCACTAGGGGCGTCATGTCTCACATGTCCACTAGGGGCGTCATGTCTCACATGTCCACTAGGGGCGTCATGTCTCATGTCCACTAGGGGTCTCATGTCTTACATGTCCACTCCAAACGCCTTCAGTGCTGCTGCTGCTCTGGTCCCATTCAACCACACCGCGTTCATCGCCATCCCCCAAACACAGGACATCCTGCAACAACACACACACACACACACACACACACACGCTGACCTTAATTTCAAATATAATTTCAATATATATACATCATTCATAATGTGTAATCAAACCATACTGTATGTGTGCGGCAACACCCACACACCCAGCCAAATATAGAGACACACAGACACGTCTGCGCACACACACACACACCCACAGACACACAGACACAGACACGTCTGCACACACAGCCATGCTCCTGGGCACATAGGCGCTACGCTAATCTTACCCTTCAGGTGTGGCGCAAAGAGAGACAGACAGATAGACACACACACACACCTGCGTAGCTGCGATGGCTTTGCTAATCTGGTCCTGCAGATGTGGAATGTGCTTCTGGGCCTCCTGAATGTCCCGCTGCAGTTTGGGGGTGGGGTGCCGAAGGTACTCCTCCCTCCACGCCTTAGAGACCGAGGGAAGAGAGTTAACACCTGTGTCTGTGTGTGTGTGTGTGTGTGTGTGTGTGTGTGTGTGTGTGTGTGTGTGTGAGAGAGACACACATCCTCCTAAGCTGTGCAGTTTTCCCCCTAAACTCAGGTGACCAGCTGAATACCATTCCCTTTTACAAGCGTGCAGAAGTATCTATGGTAGCTGTCAAATGCCATAACAACGTGAAGAGCCCCATCTCGAGCCAGTGTTTTGGTTACGGTAGAAACATGGCAATGCAACATGGCAGCCTCCGTGGAAGAGGACCCGCTCCCTATGTAGATACCAAGGGCACATTCTAAGCTATTGAAAACTCAACGATTCATAGTTACAGGTAAATGATACACCAATGAAAACATAATTATGAATACTATATTCCATTTCTACTAATAGATGCCATTAAAAGCTACCCACTGTACCTTTAAAACTGCAAATCTGAAATACCCTTTTAAATGACACACAGACCTACATAAGCGCACGCCTCAGAAGTCCGCAAGACCACAAGAGTGCCAAATGTGAGAGTCCATAGATGCTAACGCTAACGCTAGCCCTTTCACATCTTCATCCAAACCTACGGCTACATCAGCACACGGATCACTCAGAGAGAGTGCCAATCTGGGAACCATTTCACACTAGTCAAGGCTGTATTTTAAAACACTCGATGAGTGAAGTGAGACGTTTTGAGTGAGAAGGCTGTTCAGAGGGTGTGTGTGTGTGTGTGTGTGTGATCAGTGTGGGCTGATGTGACCGCTTGTTTGTTTCTGTTTCCACTGTCCCATCTGCATCACAATCATGTTTCATATCTACTACTCTCTACAGCTCTATGACAGAGCACACACACACACACACACACACACACGCGTGCAGGCGCCCATGCCCACACACATACCAACACACACACACAACATATCTGCTGCATTGTAGCTGCCAATTAGTCCCAACAGGAAGCATGGTTCTTATCACTGAGTCACACACCAAACGTTCCGGCTCGTCAACCCCAGGCTCTGAAAATAGTTCAGTTTGTCCGCAACATCTGACACACACACACACACACACACACACACACACACACACACACACACACACACACACACACACACACCCTCTGAACAGCCTTCTCACTCAAAACGTCTCGCTTCACACTCACAGCGCAACAGTCTAGCACCGTCGCCACGGTTACCGTGAGCAGAGACGGGCGCCGGTACCTACACACATCGCTTCCCTTCCCTTCCCTCCACGCCCAACAGCGATCACCATTAGCATCAGAGAGCTTACCTGTAACTCCTGCTGCTCCTTCGACAACATCCTCTGCAAGATGTCGACCTTTTGGCTGCCACTATTCTCTTCCTGTTAAGAGGGAGGGAGAGGAACGCAGGAGGGTTGGGCAGGGCATGACACACATGTTAAACAGACGGTAGGAGTAAAGGAATGACAGAGAAGGGAGGAGAAAAGAAAGAGAGAGACAAGGAAGAGAACGAAAACAGAGAAACAGAGTGAGTGGTTTCAGAACACCTCATCAGCAGGTGCAGGAGCTTCATAACAAACACAGATACACAGAAATAGTCCACTTAGAGAGACAGAGTCAGTGACGGAAGGAGGGAGAGCGAGAGAGTACAGAGGAAGAGAGAGTAGAGAGGAAGAGAGAGAGAGAGAAAGGAAGAGAGAGTAGAGAGAGAGAGGAAGAGAGAGAGAGAGGAAGAGAGAGGAGAGAGAGATCACACAGACACCTGAACAGGTTTGAGTGTAGAACTAGTACATACAGAACAGGTTTAATAAATCACAGGTTAGGACTTCAAAGGGGAACACACACACACACACAGATACATCTGAAAAGGTTTGTGTGTGTCCTCTTTAAATCTTATCTGTGATTCCCAAACACCTGAACAGATTTACGAATCACAAACACATAGTCCAGCACAAGGTTAAGAATCACAGGCAAGTTAGATAAGGATAGGTAAGTAGTTTAGACTACAGACAGGTGAGATTAGAGGTGTAGTTTAGACTACAGACAGGTGAGATTAGAGATGTAGTTTAGACTACACAGGTAAGATTAGAGATGTAGTTTAGACTACAGACAGGTGAGATTAGAGATGTAGTTTAGACTACAGACAGGTGAGATTAGAGATGTAGTTTAGACTACAGACAGGTGAGATTAGAGGTGTAGTTTAGACTACAGACAGGTGAGATTAGAGATGTAGTTTAGACTACAGACAGGTGAGATAAGAGATGTAGTTTAGACTACAGACAGGTGAGACTACAGAAACACCTGCTCCGGTGTGTGTGTGTGTGTGTGTGTGTGTGGAGGGTGTGTGTGTGTGTGTGGGGAGGGTGTGTGTGTGTGTGTGTGGAGGGTGTGTGTGTGTGTGTGGAGGGTGTGTGTGTGTGTGGAGGGTGTGTGTGTGGAGGGTGTGTGTGTGGAGGGTGTGTGTGTGTGTGTGTGTGTGTGTGTTTGTGTGTAGCGTTAGCGTCGTCGTCGGTTCTTACCCAGGCGTGGAGGGGCGAGGAGGGAGGCTGTGTGTGAGCCGAGAGGAGGGTGGAGAGGGGCGAGGACAGCTCAGCGTCCCCCTCATTGAGCGGAATCTGGGGGAGCCCGGGGGGGCGCCCCAAAACTGTGAGTGCTACATATGAACCCGCTGCCAGGAAGAGAGCAGGGGTGGGAAGGCAGATAGTCACAGGGATATCTCAGCACACACACACGCACACGCTTAACTAGTATATACACACTACACTAAATTATACTTTAAATGGCCTTGATGGGATAATATTGTCCTCTTTGCTTTGAATAGTTGTACAAGTTATTTCACATGTGATTGTCTTTAATGTCATCAGTAATGACTTGGACATACATTTCCTGAGCTTCGAGTCGATGTCCATACATCCTCTCAGACGAACACAAACAGACACACACCCAATCAGAGAAGGAGAAACAGGTTGTGGTGGATTCTTACAGCCATACTTACATTTGATCAACTTGACAACCTCAACATGGTTTGAATGTGTAACTAGGGTCCCGTTAACCTAAACAAATCAATAACAACAACGATTCAAGTCAAACACAGATAACAAAATGTTAAATGAATATAAACCCACCATACATTTCCCCAAGGCATGACTTCCTGTTATTATGTCATCAGGGATAGTTGTCAAATGAGTAGATGTCCAGCAGGGGGCAGTGTTGACAGGTGAAAAAGAGCATTGCATAGTTGTGGTGTCTGTCTGTGTGTGGGTCGGTCTGTGTCTGTGTGTGTGTGTGTGTGTGTGTGTGTATGTATGTGTGAGGGTGTGTGTGTGTGTGTGTCGGTCGGTCTGTATGCGTCTCTGTCTCTCTCTGATGGGTATGCGTGTGTGTGCGTGTGTGTGTGTGTGTGTGTGTGTGTGTCTATATATATATATATATATATATATATATATATATATATTAGTGCTGTCAGTTTAACGCGTTATTAACGGCGTTAACGCAAACCCATTTTAACGCCGTTAATTTTTTTATCGCGAGATTAACGCGAATTATTTATTTATTTATTTTTCCGATTTACATTCTTTTTGGCCTCGCAAACTGTGTAGTAGGCTAACGTTACGGTTTGAGTGAATGGTGAGCGCGATACGGCGAAATGGATGATAAAAAGCTTCTGAATGGAAAGTTTACTTTTAAAAGTTGTGTTGTGCAAAAGAAGCAAGCTTCACTGTTGTCTGAAAATGTCAACAGGCAGCTGGCTGAAAGCAAAGAAGTAGTAGGCTTACCTTTTATTGGTAACCTAACTGTTACAGTTCATTGTTTCTGAAATAAGAGGCCTGACTGCTATGTTCCCAGCAAACTTGGAAAAAAGAAAATATTAAGCCATAGTTTAACTGCACTATAGGCTGAGTCCTTGTTTACCTGAAATGTGCACTTTATAATTTTATTTTGTACCGCCCTGTTTGGCAATGTTGGTTTTCAATAAAATAAAACATTTGCATAAAGCAAGCCAATCCACTTTTCCATGTTGATAAGGGCATTAAAATTAAATTAAAATGATGGAAAAAATAAATAAACGAAGGGACATTTAAAAATAGATAAAAATTTGCGATTAATCGCGATTCATTTTTAGTTAACTATGACATAAATGTGATTAATCGCGATTAAATATTTTAATCGTTTGACAGCACTAATATATATATATATATATATGTAGTGTGGGCTTGTGTGTGTATGATGGGTGCGTGTGTGTGTGCGTGCAAGTGTGTGTGTGTGCGTGCGTGCGTGCAAATGTGGCACCTTAATGATCCTGTCCCCCGTCTGAACACCAGCTCGCATAGCCGCTCCATCTGACGCAGGGGAGGAGAACAGGAGACACAAACATAAATACAAATACAGCCCTCTCCACACCAATCACAGGAGCTCTTACTGGCGTTAAGAACTACACTGACCAATCATCAAAGCCCATTCTGAAATGCTAAATCACATGAAGCACAAATACAGCCCCCTCTTCCACCCCAGAGCTCTCCTAAAGAGAACTACAAAGATCTTAGGAAACAAACGTTTATGCACTTGAATCTATTATATTGCAAAGGTTTTATGCTTGTGAATCTAATATGATACAAACGTTTTATGCTTGTGAATCTAATATGATACAAACGGTTTATGCCTTGTGAATCGAATATAATACAAACGTTTTATGCTTGTGAATCTAATATGATACAAACGTTTTAAGCCCTGTCAATCTAATATGATACAAACGTTTTATGCCCTGCAAATCTAATATGATACAAACGTTTTATGCTTGTGAATCTAATATAAACGTTTTAAGCCCTGTCAATCTAATATGATACAAACGTTTTATTCTTGTGAATCTAATATGATACAAACGTTTTATGCCCCGTCAATCTAATATGATACAAATGTTTTAGGCCCTGTGAATCTAACACACCTTTGATTTTAAAAGGCTCTCCTCGTGGCCATATCTGGCACTTTAGACCAGCAAAACCAAAAACCTGTTTCTCACAGCATGCACAGCACAGCACAGTGGTTCAACGACGTTTCCCTTTTTCCCCATTTGATTGCATTTACCTCACTTATAAGTCGCTTTACATAAAAGCATCTGTCAGATGACTAAAATTAAATGTAAACATGACACACACACACACACTGGACTAAGTGATCATGAATAAGTGACGCTGGGCAGCTCAGCTTGGGAAACTAATCCCTCTGTGTGCTTCAGAGCAGAGAACATCTGCCCCGACCCAGACACATAACACACACATCAAGAGACACCCCACAGCAGCTGACACTACACACACCAATCACAGGAGCTCTTACTGGCATTAAGAACTACACAGACCTATCACCAAAGCCCATTCTGAAATGCTAAATCACATGAAGCAGTCATCCTACAGGAGCTGTATCTGATACCGGCAAACAGCAAATGATCCTCAGAGTTTCTCAGTTACATCAAAACATCTACTAGAAACTAGACAGATCACATCCTGAAAATGTAAACATCCAATCAAACTCCTTGTGGTAGGACTGTGTGCATAAACTACTGAACATGTAAACATCTAATCAAACTCCTTGTGGTAGGACTGTGTGCATAATCTACTGAACATGTAAACATCCAATCAAACTCCTTGTGGTACGATTGTGTACATAAAGCTCTGTTACAGTTAAAGTTACTGTTACATACATTCAGTCAGCAAAGCTTACATCCAAAGCTACACACACCGAAGATCAAAATGACTTGCTTATAAACTGCTGAGTGTTGGTAGTGTGTTCGTTGATTTCTGGGCACCTTGATCATTTCACTGCTACAGGCCTACACAGAGCCACCATGACGCACACAGAAGGCAACACTTTAAGGTATACGGTTATCACCTTATAAAAGGTATTAAACCTTCACCATTTAGCACCAGTGGCTGTGTGAGCTTCCAGGACGGAGGATGCTGGAATAAATCTGCTCTTCAGAGGAAGCCTGCAGCTCCTCTCTGAGCAACATAACAACACTGCTCCAACCAGGCTCATCTCATGAGCATAAACCAACTGCTCCAACCAGGCTCATCTCTCTGAGCAACATAAACCACTGCTCCAACCAGGCTCCATCTCTCTATGCAAAATGGGGCTGTGGCAACCTACATATCTGGCCTGCCTTACACAAGCAATGCAGCTTTTGCACGCGACGCACGCGCGCACGTGCGCACATACAGATCTATACACACGGGCGCACACATACACACAAACAAACATACATAAGTGCACAGATACACACACGTGCACTCTCGCAAACATGCACACACTGCCTTTCAGCTCAAGAGGAGAATAAGTGGCCGATGCCTGCATCTGACAAGCATGAGATAGCCGATAGCGAGACAGCGATCGCATTGGGTTACAGTAGCCGAGTGGCAACACGCTTTAACGGAGGATCATGGATCGATAATGTGCATTGATTAGATCTAAAGGGTGAGACTGGTCGCAGATAAGGTCGTTTGTGGGTTGGTAGCAAACGCACACACACATTTAAATCATGCATGCCCACACACACACACACACGCACACGCAACTCAAACTCAACAAGCACGGTGAAGTCCAGATCGAAATCCTTTTAAGCTCCATGCAAAGATAAACCTCAATCACTGGAACTATAACCCTCACTATAACTCACTGGAACTATAACCCTCACTATAACTCACTGGAACTATAACTCACTGGAACTCGAACTCACTGGAACTATAACCCCTCTCTCTAACTGACTGTGTCTGATTCTAATGCCGCTAATGGGAACAGTTTCAGGCCAGCCTTTAGTGCAGTCGGCTCCCTGATCTATCAGTTTTCAGGCCAGCCTTTAGTGCAGTCGGCTCCCTGATCTATCAAGACACAACTCTCTGCAGGAGGAGGAAGACAGACACACCCACATTATGACCACAAACACACCTACTCACTTCCATATTGCAGTTTAGAACTACCTGTACCCTCAGAATCACAGCACATTTGAGACTGCAGTGAGAGGAGACTTTCCTTTGCTTCCTGCTTGCGGATATGTCCTTTGAGTGTGCAACTATAGGTGTAGGAGATGAGCGCCATCAGATGGTGAGCGGTGGGAGTGCAGGCTGTTTGGCTTACCTTGCTTGACGAGCTGCACAAACACGGGGTTGTCTCCGCTCACCGTCAGCCCGAAGCCGTTCTCATCTTTCTGGATGATCACGCATCTCTGCACAAGCCCTGCACCAGACACACGGAGAAGGATTAGAAGCACATACACACATGCAAACACACACACACACACACACACACACACACACACATTTACATGAAAACAAACACACACACAGCCATGCAAATACACAGACACGCAAAACAAATGGACACACGCACACTGAATGCAGATACTGTGTTTTTTGCAGAACAACAGCGTTCAGGTGCTCTGATTGGTAAACGGGAGAGAAGCACTGACAACTCTGAACGTGATCATTGTGTGGCCAGTCAAACTTCACTGATAGCAGCAGTATGTGATTAGAGGGCAGACATTGGAGAGCACAGACACACTGAGAAGAAGACAGGTCACCAGAGGTCAAAGGTGAGAGGTGAGAGGGGATAATTTCCTCTTAAGCTCCTTTTATCAAGCAACAGGGGAGGTTTCAATGTGGACCCATAGAAAGGTAAAGATGAAGTGGTAAGTAAAGCAACACAAAACCTGTATTATTATTATTATACCTAAGTATTGTGCGCGCACGGACAAGAAAACGCACACGGACACGCACACTTAATATGGCACAGGTGGTACAGAGGTGTGTCCCTTGTTGATGATGTCCTCATTGCGAGCCCAGAACAGAACAGAGGCACTCTGACCCGTGGGCCAGAGTAGCTGTGGGCTTTCTGAAGACTGGAGGAACATATTTAAAGACAGAACAGGGCTGGGATGACCTGCTGCCAACACCTGTCCTTCACGGATCGGATTTCCCAGCTCTGGTAAGCCCTGGTGAGCCGCTGGTAAACACCATACACAACTCCGCCAGGAGCATCAAAGACATCACACACTCGCAGCCTCATGAGATCCAGGCTTCAACATCAGAGCTTCTGAACCCCACACACACACACACACACACACACACACACACACACACCTGGGTCTTACTTGGGCTAAACAAGAAGCACACACACACCTGGGTCTTACCTGGGCTAAACAAGAAGCACGCACACACACACACACACACACACACACACCTGGGTCTTATCTGGGCTAAACACAGCAACAGCAATCAAACCTGGGTCTTACCTGGTCTAAACAAGACACACACACACCTAGGTCTTGGCTGGGTTACACAAGAACCACACACACACACACACACACACACACACACACACAGGGGTCTTAGCTGAGCTACACAAGAACCACACACACACCTGGGTCTAGGGCTGAACGATTTGGGAAAATAATCTAATTGCGATTTTTTACCAAAATATTGCGATTGCGATTTAATATGCAATTTTTTCCCCAACAAAACGTAATGAATTATTTAAATATGACCAACACAATATTAGATACATTTAGTGTAAAATATTCTTTCCCACATTTTACATTTTTATTTAACTGCTCATTACAGAAACAAGAACAACAAATCGGTGGCTTTGCCACTGTGCATTTAAGTAATTTTAAAAAAGTAATTTTAAGTATAAACACTAGGCATGCACTTTTTAAACACTGTGTGCAAAATGTATGTGTGCTTTTTTTTTTACCACGTTTTTTAATCGCGAACGTTGCGGTTAGAAAATTGCGTTCTATCATATCGCGATTAAATCGCAAATGCAATTAATCGTTCAGCCCTACATGGGTCTTAGCTCTGACACACTCGGATACTTTATGGACTGAACACATTCTGATACTCTATAGACTGAACTTCATTGTAAGTATGAGGGGGACTGGCCTGTGTGTTGGTACACTGATAAATAATATTGGGTACCTCCGCACCGTAGACGTGTCGTCAGTGGCAACACTGACAGCGGTAATCGGTACAGTGAACACACATGAACCAACACAGCAGCACGAGTACATGCGTACAAACCACAGGGCTCCTCATTGGGAGTAATGCACCGCTGCTATTCCCACCAGACCCTAAACACAGCCTCTGTTAGTGCTGATGATATGCCTGTCTTTTCATTGGTGCTTTTAGTTATTTTTCTGTCTTGTCATTGGCTCTGGTGGCATGCCAGTCTGTCGGTGGGTGGGTGTCGAGGCTCCTTGAGGGAAGCCATTATGAAACCATCCAAACCTTCTCACACAGATTCAGTCTCCACTCCTATCAGTGCTGATGTCCTATCTGCATTCTTATTGGTCGGTCATAATTCCTTCCCTCTTCTCATTGGCCGTGTATTGAGGGCTGCTTGAGCGCAATCATTATATGAATGATCTAAGCACCCCTTGACCGCTGTCATGAACGGAACTGATTTTATGAAAGGGAAGGGACACCTCTAACCAGAGCTGAACGAACAGAATGACGGGGCGAGTGTGTGGCGATAGAGAGATGGAGAGAGAGATCATAGAGAGAGATGGAGAGAGGGGATCATCTGCAGAAACCCAGAGGGCGGCGGGCGGGGGGAGGGGGGCATGGGGCAGTGGAAGGGCAGGGAATGAAGACATACAATGATGGAGACAGACTCTAACCCCACAAACAACACCACACACACAAACCAACACACACACACACCCCACAAACAACAATACAGATGGAAAATTAAAGAAGGAGCCATAGCACCATGCTCGCACACAAACACACTCACACACACACACACACACACACACACACACACACACACACACACACACACACACACACCACGACACACGCACGCACTCTCACTCAAAACACACACGGAAGCAGCAAGCAGGCTTACCACAGGACTCCAGGCCGGGTCTCCAGTACCTCACTGCCTGCTTTCCTCTGCAGCTGAAACATCTGGCCACACCGGACACACACCACACAACATTGTACACCCATATCACAATCACACACAAACCCAGGCCCACATGAAACACACCACACACACACACCACACACACACACACACACACACACACACACACACACACACACACAAATGGAGAACAAAAAAAAAAGAGAAAAATGTAAATAAAATAAGAAAGAACAGAAACGCCAAGGAATGTGGATGAATGGAGTGGCTTCAGTGCAGAGAGAGAGGAGAGCTTCTTCTGCTTAGTGTGCAGACAGCTCACACAAAGTCACACAAAGAAACGTTGCATTGATGAACGCTGGGAGTTGCGATACTGAAAGATATTAGTAACAGCAGCCACACCATTCTGTAGGAGTGACACAGGACACGGAATGGAAAATCAACTTTTAGTCTGGTTAAAAGTCATGCAGCCACATCATGCAGAAAGCAGAACTCAGTGAGAGTGAGGAAAAAGCCTCTCGGAGCAGCCAAACCGGTGAAGTGAACATGCCGTCCTCTGAGTAACTACCCCCTAACCCCCATCAGGCCTCGGGAGCAGCTCTCCAGCGTGACCATGAATGACACCCACTGTCCCACCTGTGGAAATGGGGCGCTCCGAGCCGGCCCAAAATGCCTTTATATGGCTGGAAAGCATGACTAAGTGCTAGAGAAAAACACTGCCTCTCACAGCTTAACGGCAACTCCATCTGAGAGTGTACCAACAGCAGCACACACACACACACACACACACACACACACACACACTGACTGGAGCCCTTTCAGACTGTAGGGATTGAGGGAACACAATCCTATTAAAAGACTGGTGACTTCAAGGCTAAACGCTCAGCACCTCATACAAGGATACGTTTCCAGAGGTAAAGCGCTCACTAGGGATGGGCATAATTAATCGACGATCGATTAATTGATCATTAAGAATTTCCTCGATGAAATTATTTTTTCATCGATTAAAACTAATGCATGTTCTGTTGCGTAGTGTGCGTGTAATTTATTTATTTTAGGGCTGTCAAAGTTAACACGTTATTCTATGAGATTATTGTGGCCGAGATTAATGCAATAAAATATTTGAACGCAGTTAACTGCCGCGTGTCTGCAAGTCAGTTAGATAGAAGAGACCGAGACGGTAGTTGAAGATAGAGAGAGCTGAGGGATTGTTGGGCGGAAAGTTTCTGTTTAAGAGGCAAAATGACAGAACAATCGACAAAACTAAAGTTGTATGTAGCATTTGTCAAGCTGAATGTAGCTATTACAGAAGCAGCTCGTCTTTAAGTTATCACCTTAATGCAAAGCACCCGACAGAAAGCAGTCCCAGGTTAGATGGTCGCCAACCCACACTCCACGACTTCTCTAGGAAATTAACTAGACCAGTCCGTGAAAAGGTTACCAACGCTGTAGCAGTTTAGGTTGCCGGTGACTGTCGGCCCATCAACATAGTTGAAGACGGTGGGCTGACTGAGGTGATTCGAATTGCTTCAGGGGACAATTCTTACGATTTACCGTCGAGGGGCACCATTGTGTCTCGCATATATTCCTTGTATGACGGCGAGAGAGCACGAAAAAAATACAATTGAACAACAGTGTCTAAAATACACGCTGTCTGAAGTGATTACTCGTTAATTTATAAGATTTAGTCTTGAGAAGAAAACAAACTTTTAATCACGATGAATCTAGATGAATGAATTTCAAATTGTGAGATTAATTAGTTAGAGAGAAAAAAAAAGTTGTGTTTATGAGCACCGGCTTCTAGCTGTCGGCTCCGCTGCTTAAGAGTAGAGCAGCGCATATTTTCAAGTGTAACCATTGAACGGATCCCGTTTTACTGCCACAAGAGTTGTCCATCTTGTAAGTTTAACTGCCACAAGAGTTGTTCATCTTGTAATAAAGATCTCAATGAGGAAACACGCTGTGTTTTTTTCTATTTTCACTGCATTTTAATATAGCCTATAAATAGTGAATTTTAATATAAAAATATTAATGATTAATCGAAAATCGATCGTTAATTCTCCCGACGATCGATTAAGACAATTTAATCGAATGCCCATCCCTAGCGCTCACATTAAGAGGCCACTCTCCCAATCCCCACCAGTCAAAACAGCCAATCAATCCTCCCTCTCCATCTCTATCTTTATCTACGAGTCCTCCCTCCATCTCTCTCTCCATCTCTCTTTCTCTCCATCTCTATCTTTATCTACGAGTCCTCCCTCCATCTCTCTCTCCATCTCTCTCTCTCTCCATCTCTATCTTTATCTACGAGTCCTCCCTCCATCTCTCTCCATCTCTCTCTCCATCTCTATCTTTATCTACGAGCCCTCCCTCCATCTACCAGTCAAAGCCTCCATCTCTCTTTCCAAGAGGCACCTTAGCAAGATGACAGCTGGACCTATTCTGGCACAGAACCACTAGAGTTGGACCAGAACTGATGTGGCCCTAATCTGGCACAGAACCACAAGAGTTGGACCAGAACCACAAGAGTTGGACCAGAACTGATGTGGCCGTCCTCTGGCACAGAACCACTAGAGTTGGACCAGAACCACTAGAGTTGGACCAGAACTGATGTGGCCCTCCTCTGGCACAGAACCACTAGAGTTGGACCGGAACCGGCCTGATGTGGTCCGTCACCAACAGCTGTTGATCTGTGTATAGTCGGTTCTGACCGAGCCTGCCTGGCGTTCTGTCCAGTGTGTCCAGTGTGTGCTACAGGCAGCAGCCGAAGCCACTGGTCAGATCATGAACACCGGCCTCCATGGCAACACATGGGGTGCGTGCTCTTGCCTGCTTGCCTGACGCAGGCCCAGGAACATCCACCATGATCTGGGATCAGTGAGAAGAACAGGAACTTGCATTGGCCACTGCTTTAAGCAGTCTCTGGGCAGAGCCTCATCAGTGCTGTTAAACACAAGAGCAGTCTCTGGCTAGAGCCTCATCAGTGCTATTAAACACAAGAGCAGTCTCTGGCTAGAGCCTCATCAGTGCTGTTAAACACAAGAGCAGTCTCTGGGCAGAGCCTCATCAGTGCTGTTAAACACAAGAGCCTAAAAGCCTTGCTGCGTCGGGGTGAAAGTACACGCGTGGAAAAACATCAAACTTGTACAGTGCGCGCGCGCGCACGCACGCACGCACGCACGCACGCACGCACACGTCAAACCACACATGCCCTTTCCCTGAGCAGACACCAGCAAGCATGTGTACATTTGAACATGTGTGTGTGAGAGAGCACAAGGGTGAACACGTGCGTGTGAGCGAATACATGTGTATGTGTGATTGTGTGTAAGCATGTGTGTGTGTGTGTGCGTGAGCGCGTGTTTAAAGGAGGGAAGAGAGAAGAGGGCTCGTTACCTGTGGGGTCAAACTCGTGAGGCGGAGAGAGGGAGCCTCGATCACTCTTGGGCTTCTTGTCTGGGGGGTGGTCTTTGCTGAGAATACTGCTGCTTCTGCACACACAGGAGAGGAGGAGGGGCGTTAGTATTTTTATACCACAAACATGTATTAAACAGTTACACCAACAGTATTAAAATATGTATGCATGTATGTATGCATGTATGCATGTATTACACATGAAATAACCTACATAGATTGAATTTATAATTTCCAATGTGATTTATAAATACAGGAGAACTGTGAGGACACAACAGACTGTGTAAAGCGTCTGTAGCACGCTGCTCACTGCATACTAACACCTCACACAACTAGAGCACAGTGTAAAGCGTCTGTAGTGTGTCTAGTGTGTCTAGTGTGTCTAGTGTGTAGTGTGTAGTGTGTAGTGTGTCTGTAGTGTGTCTGTAGTGTGTGTGTAGTGTGTCTGTAGTGTGTGTGTAGTGTGTGTGTAGTGTGTAGTGTGTAGTGTGTCTGTAGTGTGTAGTGTGTCTGTAGTGTGTCTGTAGTGTGTAGTGTGTCTGTAGTGTGTCTGCAGTAGGGGTGGGAATCTCTTGGGACCTCACGATTCGATTCGATTCCGATTCAGAGGTCAACGATTCGATTCTAAACCGATTCTCGATTCTAAACCGATTATCGATTATCAATTCTAAACCGATAAAACGATTATCGATGCATCTCAATTTTTAAAACATTTGAGTTTGCTACTTAGAGTCTCAAATCACTTCCTACTTTGTGTTTGATAAATCAACAGATCTATTTTTTTATTAGAGAAAAAGTTTTTCCTTGTCACAATTATGACTTTCTATGAACAATGCAATAATCGATGCAGCTTGCATTTCAACACAAAATGAATGTGTAAAAAAAAAAAAAAAAAAAAAAAAAAAAAAATTATTATTATTTTTTTTTTTTAAATCGATTATGAACTTTTCTGAATCGAGACAGAATCGTTCTAAAGAGAATCGAGAGAAATCGAAAAATCGATTTTTTTTCCCCACCCCTAGTCTGCAGTGTGTCTGCAGTGTGTGTAGTGTGCCTAGTGTGTCTGTAGTGCGTCTGTAGTGCGTCTGTAGTGCGTCTGTAGTGCGTCTGTAGTGTGTGTAGTGTCTAGTGTGTCTGTAGTGTGTCTAGCGCGTCTGTAGTGTGTCTGTAGCACGCCCCTCACTGCATACTAACACCTCACACAACTAGAGCAGAGTGGTCTGCACAGAGAAGACCCTCGGGGGGGACATGATTCTGATTGGCCAATCTGGGCTGTGTAAGTCATGTGACCATAAGGGTGGGACTACGAAGGGCTTTTCCTGCTGTAACTTTATACTTAACTTGTGCCAAGACCTGCTGAAGACCTGCTGAGAAATACAGCCACAGGCACAGCCCTGCCACCCTGGGGCCTGCCCTACAGTCCTGCCACCCCGGGCCTGCCCTACAGCCCGGCCCTCGCTGGACCTTCCCTACGCAGGCCTTACTCATAGCTGTACAACCCTAGCCAAGCGTGAAACGGACCCAACAGAGCCCACAGGCATGGCCTTGCAGCCTATACAGCCTGTAGCCTAGACGGACGCAGCCTTCAGCAGGGTTTTTCCTGGGTCAAAATGGGTCTTCGGTGCTCAAAAAAAAAATTGCGCGCTATGCGCGCACAGTCTGTGTTACCATGTCACCTTATTAGCTTACATGTTACCATTTCATAAATAATGGAGGATATGCTTCAGGAAATCATTTTGCTTACACTTTAGATTAAAATAGATAGGCTAATAGATTGACAGTAGTCCAAGCCCCATGGTGCCATCATGTATGGTTCAAAGATTATCAAGGTTTACCTCTACATATGCAAACTACTGAAATGTATATCAATAAAATCTAGAACTAACCAGTGGTCAGAAATGTAACACACAAATTATGAAATTCAAGTTTATCTATTATTACTATTCATTTTTATTATACAAACCTACATACATTACCGTTCTTTTTGTTTTTATTATTAAAACTGTCCACAAATATGTTTAATAGTGTGTTTAACTTCTATTGGCCCACCAATGGAGGCTGCGTTGGAAATCAAACTTTTGTCAGCATTTTGAGTGGACATTTAATTTGCATTTGTACAGGTGTATTCGTGCACGTCGGGCTGGCCCTCGCAGCGGAACGACAGTTTATAACCGCACCGGTTTATTTATCAATGATAATATTAATATTACTATATTCGAGATGCAACACAAATCTATCCGCTCTCCTCCGAACGAGCTGAGCTTTCATTGATAAACCAATGCGGTTGTCTGCCTCTCCCGAGGCCCCGCGGTCTACTGGTACTCGTTCAAACGGGTAGACAAATCAAATAATAGCCTACACCTGTGTATGTCCTCAACATAGCAGATATTTTAATACATTGAAAGCCATGAATACTGAAAATAGAATGTTATGCTCAAAATCAGCGCCGACTGATGAAGTCAGGATGCATACGCAAGTTGACTGATTGGCAGCTGGCCGCTCTGTCCATTCGCGCACCTCACAGTTGCGTATTGTTCAGACAAGACACGCTTATTGATGGAGATAATTTCCAAACACTGTTAATGACTTAAGAATATAATAATCAAGTGCCTTGTATTATTAATTACCTTATATGAATCATGTACTTATGTAAGCAGGAACATGGCTTTTCTGTGTTTCTGCGTGTGTGTGTAACTTAGAATATTAGAAATCCACCACGTGGTTATCTCGCTGAACGCTCAACTTCTGTCTATATAAACCTTGTGCGATGTGTTTATCAGGGCTTCACTTTCAGCCTTGTGCTGGGTGTGAGCCCGATTGCAATTGTTGTTTGTCTAATAAATATACTTATATGCAGCTCCGGAGTCCTGAGGTAACTAGGGTGAATTTTCACCTATCACTTATCAACTCGATTACTATTGATCAAAACATAACGAGGTTTCGGCTGTAGCCTATACTTGAAACATACTATTGAGACCATATTCGCTTACATGCATTGCACGCGTGATGAATTGCCAATCATTGAACAGAGGCTGCTCCTAGCTTGCCAGTTTAGAGAAGACGTTGGTTTGAATTTGAGCAAGCAGCTAGCTAGCAGTTGCTGACATTATCTAGCTAGCTAGCAGTTGCCTACAATATCTTAAAAAAATACTTTGATAGTAGGCTTAGTGTTTTATTTAAGCAGTGTGTTTGTGTACCTATATATCCTATGTGTGATGGTTAGAATATTAATGCCATATACAATAACTCACTTATGAGAGCTATCCAAAGACTGGTGGCTGCCTTAATGTACTGTATTTAGCAGTCAACCTCCCTTACTCTGTACGTTTAGATGCTTTACAGGTAGCTGTAAGCCATTAGATGCATGAGAAATAATTCATATCTATAAATAACAGCTCACCTTTATCTTTTTAACCAGATTTGTAAACAGGTCGCGATCAATATTTTGCAGTAGCTACAATAGGCTACCTTGGTTAAATATCGAATTACGGTAGATGCATGCTAGCATTGCGCTAAATAATTAAGACCGCTAACATTAATTAGTGGTGTTAACATAAAGTCAGTTATTGTATATGGCATTAATATTATTCTAAAACACCTTCACTAGTTGTTTTAACCAGATTTGTAAGCAGGTTGAAAACAACATTTTTGAAGTAAAGTCCGTTGGTTTAAAACAGCTAAAAGCTAGCTACATTAAGTTGCTTGCTCAAATCTCAAATCCAAACCAACGTCTTCTCTAAACTGGCAAGCTTGGAGCAGCCTCTGTTCAATGATTGGCTCAGGGGGTGGGAGGTGGGATGCGCCCTTGAAGTCGACGGTGAGGGCTCAAAACACTATTAAGCTGAATTGCGCCATGAATGACAGCTTTTTTTAATTTTATTTTTTTATTGCCTTAGGCGCTCGCGATTTGTTGTAGGCGCTCGGGAAAACGGCTTAGGCGCGCGCCCAAATTTTCTCTATGCAGGAAAAACCCTGCTTCAGCCTGTAGCCTAGACGGACGCAGCTCTGCCACAGGGCCTGTTCATGAACAGCTCAGTTGAAAAGCAGGCTCCGTCTCCACACTAACACATTAACCCAGAGCAGCAGGTCTCTGGTCCCACTGTGACCTGCGGAGGCTCATCCTGCTCCTGCTCAGCCAGTCTGACAGCGCCCAGCCCAGCCCGGCCCAAATGGACAGTGACTGAATGGGTACTGACCGGCAACATACCAGACTACCCAAACAACTACTCAGCAACAGGCTAGCAGCTAACAGACCAGCTGCTGCCAGCACCAGCCCAACCCAACCCAGCTAACAACCAACCCTGCCCAGGTAGCGAGCAGCCCAGCCCATCTAACAACCAACCCAGCCAAGCTATCGAGCAGCCCTGCCCAGCCCAGCCCATCTAGCTAGCCCTGCCCGTCTAGCGAGCAGCCCAGCCCATCCCCTCCTATCCCCAGGCTGCCTGTGCTCTGAGAGCCGCCTCTGTTCTGCAGGGCATGCTGGGAAGGGCCAGGCAGCGGGAACAGGAGCCTTTTGTGCCGTGGCCGTCTGTGTGTGTGTGTGTGTCTGTGTGTGTGTGTGTGTGCCGTGGCCGTCTCCCAGACTGAGCTGCGTCTGTGCTGGCCAGCCCTGGGCTACACAAACGTGACGTGGCGGCACCTGATTGGCCCACGGGGTTCGCCTGCAATACACTCCAAACAGCCACCTCTGGAAAAAGTCTGTCAAACATCTCAAAGAGAAAATATAGATAGATAAATACACAAGCATCTTACCGGTTTGCTTTTTTAGGAAACCTGCAGAGAGAGAGAGAGAGGAAAAAAAAAACAGGAGCATTATTCAATGTTTGAGTTTTCAAATACAGAAACAAATCAGGAAAATGCAGATCAAAACACAACACAAGAGTATGCCTCTCCATCTCCCCCTGACAAGTGACTGATGTCTAATCTTTAGCACTAAATCGATCAGCGCTGCAGATCTTGGGGCTTACGCTGTAATTGCCCTCAAGCACTGGGTGGCTAATCCTGTGCATATTACTCATCTAAAGTTTTCATACACAGCATGCTAATCCTGACCCTCTTTATTCCACTGGGTCGGAGCACCGGCCCCCTGCGGTCTGCACTAAGATTAGAGGTCAACCTCCCTCATGTGCGCCTCATATCCACCAGCTACAACGCAACTGCCAGCAAGACACAACATCATCCACCAACACAGCAGAACAAACAAACATGTTTATGTGCAGACAGCTTTGCTATTTGATATTCCATCCATGTCTCTGTTCCACGAACAGAAAGGCCCATCGTTAATGTCCCCACTGGGAGCGTGTCTGACTGACTTGTCCATCTGCTCATCACAACATTGGAAACCGTGTCGCTTCCAAGCTACTCTGGATACATCGAGGTATGCCAATGGAGGAAGGTGTTCCAAAAAGAGAAAGGAAGGAAGAGTTCAAAAGGTCAAGTACACTTATAAAAGGTCTGTTCCGTCTAATCACATTAGACCCATTAGATGAGTTGCCACCATACAGACCGCACACTTCACACTAGGCTTTGACATCAGACTGCTTTTCTTAAGCGATGATGGGCAGCACAGATCTGCTTGTGGGCCTAACGGCTAAATGATCTGTTGACCGTCCATATGTAATGTATGGGGCTGTTATGAAGCTAAAGCAGGGATGGAAACATCTCATGAATGGAGAATGGTTCTTACATATATATGAGGGTGATACATTTTGGACCATTGATTAGGCCACTGCATTTTCAATAAACCAGGCTTATCATTTTGTGATGCTCTGGGGCCGTATTCACAAAGCATTTTATCTTACCATTAACACAAGCTCTATAGTTTTCAGTAATTCTGCCTCTGCATTCAAAAACATTGTACTGTGGACGTTTCCAAGTTGGTCGGCAAGTGAGGAGCTACTTTCAGCCTTAAGCTTTGTGAATACAGGGCCAGATATTCACCGTCAGTCATTTATGTCTCATAATCACCGACTTTTATCAGAATCACATCTGATTTTTAAAAAGCCTAAGATTTTCACCATTAAAGATTTAATCCGCTTGCACTAAGAGCATATCTGATGTAATGTTACTATTTCCATTTGTTCCATGGAGTTTGCTATGCAGTATTTTGATGGAACTGCGTGGCCTGTTAGATCATGGACTTGGACACAGAGAGAGGGAGAGCCAGCCGAAGAAGTCCCCGCTATCCTATTAGTCTGCTCTGTGAGCTACGTTAGAGGACATGACAGCCGCCGCGCTCTCCGCTCTAAAATAAAAAATCCTTTGCGGTGTCACTTGGTGCATTCACACTCTGTGATGAGACCGGCTGCGCCCACGCATTGTGGGATGGATTCCCGGAAACAGTGAGAACTCCTGGCCGACGTCCCGTTTCCGGCGTTACCGGCCAGGAGGGTACTGTGGGAAACGAGAGGCCTGGGGCCAGATTGGGGTAGATGGACCTTAGCTTAGCTAAGCTAATTAGCTTCAAAAGATTGCTGCATCGCTCAGCATCCCTCCCCACCCCTCCCCACCAGATCCAAACCAGGAAGAGGCCGCACTGCAGAGGACCAATGGCTGGCCACAAATCCCTTGCAGGACATACAGCTGTCCAAGACATGCCTTCATTTAGTTCAAACACACATGCCAGTGGTGCACTATTAAGAGGCTTTGATGAAGGCTTCAACATGAACATAGCCTACATCTATTCTTACAGGTTGACCACAGACAGGTCAATGCAATTGTGCAGACCGGACTGTCTTTTGTGTTTTGGGTGTTCCGTCATGTGTGTTTTGTGTGTTCCGTCATGTGTGTTTTGTGTGTTCCATCATGTGTTTTGGTAGCATTGGGGGAATATGTTATTCCACATCATAATCGACCAACCATGAAAAATGAGAACACCACTAGCTAGCTAACCACAGAACAGAATCATCACATCTTGCTCAAATACAACTTCCCACAGATCACAAGCAAACCTCTACTGCAGAAGTAAACAAATGCTCCAGTAGCCTTCAGCCTTTCAGCAGTGCAGCAGACACGAGAGGAAGAATGGGTGTGAGTGAGTGAGTGAGTGAGTGTGTGTGTGTGTGTGTGTGTGTGTGTGTGTGTGTGTGTGTGTGTGTGTGTGTGTGTGTGTGTGTGTGTGTGTGTGTGTGTGTGTGGGCTGAGACAGGGACCAGCCGTGCAGCAGACACGAGAGGAAGAATGGGTGTGTGGGCTGAGACGGGGACCAGCAGGAGGACCTCATCTCTCATCCCAGTGTTGCTATTTGCATCAGGCCAGTATTGCCAAAACTGATGCAACGTTGCTACTTCACGTGAAGCTGGGATGACACACACACAGTAGCAGTTTGTTTGTTGACACGGCAGTGGTTGCTAGGGTAAGGCTCGCCTTGCTCATCCGGTGAGCGGAGAGAGAGAGAGAGAGAGAGAGAGAGGAGAGAGAGAGTGCGAGAGAGAGAGAGAAAAGAAGGGGAGAGAAGACGGTGGTGCTTTGGGCCATGGCGTCACCGTCACACCCGGCTCGTGAGCCAGGGAATGCACCGTGTGGTTACCCTGGCTGGGGAGCGTCGCAGAGGGACTGACCGCCAACCGCCCGAGCGCTCGGCCCAACCCCCCCGGCTCAGTGGCAGCCGAGTCGGTCAGCGCCGCGGGCCAGATCGGGCCCTGTGGCCCCCTGCACAGCCATCTGGGAGGCGACACGGAATCCCGTTGAGTAAAAAGCAGCCCAGAGAATCTGAATGGAGCTTTTATGAGACATCGTCTCGTCTGTAATACTCTCCACCATTAGGGCCAAGAGTCTCTCTCTCCCTCTCAAACACACACACACACACACACACACACACACGGTCTCACACACACACACACAAACACCATTGCTCTGTGATGAAGGCCTCAGACCTTGTGGAGTGTTGGTGTGAGTAAGGATGAAGAGCAGAAGGTCCCACTGCCGTCTCTGAGAGACATCTCGGCGTACAGGAGATTACCGCTCGGCACTTTTGGCTTCTTGTGGTTCTGGCTTGCGATTGGCTAGTAAATCACAACACACTGGCCCAGTGTCTTACATGGTCGCTACGGAGACATGGTCGCTACGGAGACATGGTCACTACGGCTGCACAACTGGCTCCATATCAAACTAATAATTTAAAAAATGTCAAAAAAAGGCAAATCTCCCCAAACACGGAATGTTCCTGTGGAAATGACTCAAGCTGGTGGACATGTGCCGTCTTAGCCTCCCGCCCTCGTGTGTGTGTGTGTGTGTGTTTAGGTGTGTGTGTCTACATGTGCCGTCTGAGCCTCCCGCCCTCGTGTGTGTGTGTGTGTCTATGTGGGCCTCTGTGTGAGGGTGTCTGTGTCAGAGTACGAGTGTGTGTGCAACTGAGCGATGAGTGGGGGAGTGTGTATGTCTCTGTGTGCAAGGCTGTGTATCTGACTGTGTGCGTCAATCTGTGTGTGTGTGTGTGTGTGTGTGTGTGTGTGTGTGTGTGTGTGTGTGTGTGTGTGTGTGTTGGGTGCAGGGCTGTGGGACACCCAGGCCACAGGAAGTACTGGTTTGGGGGGAGGGGGAGGGGGGGGGTCAGCGCTGCATGAGGGGGCTGAATTGAGGTTTTGTGCTTGACTGGGGGGATGGGGGGAGGGCGCGGTGCCAAAAGGGGACTCACTCTCCCAGCTGAATACGGCACTTATCTGTGAGAGGCTGCACATGCTAGGCTAGGCTAGGCAGGGGAGGATGTGGAGGGCAAGGGGGGAGGGTTGGGAGAGAAAGAGAAAGAGAGTGAAAGGAAACAGACTGGCATAGACGCCACGGTAACGGCAAAGCTCAGTGCGGCCTGGTGACCCGTGTTCGACAGCTGACCTTGGGTACTTAGCTGCTTAAGACCTTTTTATTCTAAAATGGGCCAAACTAACAAAATGAAAACAATGGCCTTAATTCCATGTGATCTCCGCTCATCATAAATCCCCCGTGCTGACTGAGTCTTCTCACATTCATAAGCACAGTAAGGGCAATCCACAGACAGTCAGGGCAATCCACAGACAGTCTCCTCACATTCATAAGCACAGTAAGGGCAAGCCACAGACAGTCAGGGCAATCCACAGACAGACTCTTCACATTCATAAGCACAGTAAGGGCAATCCACAGACAGACTCTTCACATTCATAAGCACAGTAAGGGCAAGCCACAGACAGTCAGGGCAATCCACAGACAGTCTCCTCACATTCATAAGCACAGTAAGGGCAATCCACAGACAGATGGGGCAAAGATATGGTGACTGCAGAGCTGGGGAACACTTTGTGACAGAGGGCATTAACATTACATTACATTACATTACAATAACGTTTCTTTATGCATCAGACGCCTTTATCCAATGGGAATTACGCCGTAGGACAAATATGTTTTTTTCTTCTTTTTTTTAAATCATGAAGCGTGTTCCCTGGGTACCCACCCCATGAACCTGGTGTGCCTATTCTGTTAAACGTTATTTATGTATACAGTGCCCTTAACGACAGCGCCCAAGGCCTACACCTCCCGACCACAGGGGGCGCTGGCATCCTGTTCCACATGTTCAACTACAGGTTCACGTGCTTTCGGGTTCTATGCGGTTGAGGGTTCTCGGCCAGTGGTTGAACAACAGTTTCACGTGCTTTCAGGTTCTATGCGGTTCTATGCGGTAGAGGGTTCTTTGCACCATAACAAGTCTGGTCACTCAGTGGGTCAGATCTTTGCCAGAAGTAAGCAAACACACACACACCCTCGGCCTCAGGACTGTGTGTGCACCAGAGGAGTATGTGTGCACCAGATCATATCCACAAGACCAAGAAAGGAGAACACACACTCCGCTCCAGTCAGACTCTATTACCCTAGAGCTGACCTCAGGGCACTGAGCACATGACATCACCACACACACACACACACATATATATATCAGATAAGCACACACACAGAAACAGTTCACACACAAGATAAGCGCGCACACACACCATAACAGATCAAAAACACACACGCGCAAGCAGGAAGACGCACATATCACACACAGAAACACACACTCACAAATGTATGCGCACCCCCCCACACCCACACCCACACACACACACACACACACACACGAAGGGGCAGTGCTAGGCTGCCCCATCAAAAAGGTCTGCTGTCCAGCCAGTGAAAAAAAAAATTGAGCCCCAGCCCCTCCCACACACTATATCCATCTCTCTCCTCTATATATATATATACATATAAAATATATATATCCTATATATATATATATAAAACACACACACACACTATATTAATCTCTCCTCTATATGCAACTATATGTAACTATGTATATGTAGATAATGTAACTACCACACAATCTCACTCCTCTCATACACAGACTCCTCTCTCTATTGGGCTCACTTCCTTACACGCGCACGAACACACACACGCACGCACTCACTAGTGTTTACAGAAGAGGTGGTGCAGGAGACAGAGGGAGAGAGGGAGGGTGTATTAGGTGGAGAGAGAGGGACAAAGGTAGGGTGTATTAGGTGGAGACAGAGGGAGAGAGAGAGAGAGGGTGAGTATTAGGTTGAGACAGAGGGAGAGAGAGGGAGGGTGTATTAGGTGGAGACAGAGGGACAGAGGGGTGGGTGTATTATGTGGAGACAGAGGGAGATGCATTATTAGGGTGTCATAGGCTATGCATTCACATCTTATGTCTCCTCCACATCAAGCTTCAGACACAATTACATTAGTGATGAGCTGAGTTTGCAACGCACCAGCCAATTAGCTGTTGTGCACTGCTAGCAGTTTCTTAAACAAAACTTCCCCGTCATCTAGGATCAGCACAAAGGCAACATTAAGTATTGAAGCAAATAAATGTTCACCTATAGCTGCTTGCCCTGTGTGTGGGCAACCTTGTCTGAATCAATTTCTTTAATGGAAATCAATGCTGCTACTGGATCATATTACTGACCACAGCACGCTGTGTGTGAATGTCTACACTGAAACGAGACAGCAACCTGGCACAGCTCGCAAAATCGCAAGCCCAACGTCCCAAAACAACCAAGCTTTCCCGTTGGACTACCAAAATGTAACAATGTGGGCTATCAGAAATGAACCCTTAGTTGAAATACAGGTCCCTCCCTTATTCACCTTGCTGTTCTTTTGACTATGGCTACTTGGAGGAAACGCTTTGCCCATCAAAGGAACGAGTTGTTGATCATGATGGTTTATCGGCTAGGAAGTGCAGGCCCCGTGTGTTAATCGTTAATTACTAGTCAGGTTGTGTTTGAAGCCACACCAGCATTCCACGCAGACTAGTGCATCAGAGAAGCGGAGACGAGGACAACTCTGTTTTGGGCACGTAACACACAAGCTCTCATAACATAGCATTTACACCGCAAAAAGAAGTCGGTTTAATTCTAGTTTAATCTGGCCTACTGTATCCATTTGTTCTTGTTCAAATATATCACCACAGTCCACAGACTGAGCAGTGAGCAAATACTGTAATAGTAGGCAACATGATATTTATAATGATTGTTGCAGTCTGTGCTTGTTAACTAAATGTTTTTATTGGTTTCTCAAATATATCTACCTTTCGATATTACAAATGTGTCTTTTTTTTACTGAGGCTAGTCTAATTCAACCCGGGCAACCACAATCTCCTCAAAGGGCTGCAAGCCCTGCCAGGACACCATGGGGAAGTGACACTGAGGGACCCTGCCTCACTACACTGGGCGGCCTGTTGTTCTGGAACGTGGAAGAGGATTCAGCCATCTCTTCCCTACACGTTCCACTGCAGTATACTAAGACATACCACCGTACTGCAACATGGAGGCATGCTATTACATGGAGGAGTCAGACATGGCACCATACTCCGACATGGCAGCATACTCCGACATGGCAGCATACTCCGACATGGCAGCATACTCCGACATGGCCGTATACTTCATCAGTGGCTTCAGAGAGGTTAAGATATGGGCCCAAGACTGAAAATACACAACACAACTTCCTCCTGAGAGTACTTTATGATGAAGTGAGATAGCAGCCCATACTTAGCCTCTGAGCCTTTTTGATAACATTGACCAAGAACACCCAGCCTATTTGTTCTGTCACTCGACTCTGGGTGAAGTTGTTGGTGCTTTCATGCATTACACTTCAGGTTACAGAGCCTACAAATATTACAGCCGTAACACTTTACAGCAAAAGTGCTTTTTCTACAGAAATATAGAAATGGAGCAAAGATATTACAGCTGCAACACTTTACAGCAGAAGTGCTTTTTCGGAGCAAATCCTTTGCCGTAATAGATTGTAGTCATCAATCTCGAGCCGCCCAGTACATGCGGCTTAGGGAAAAGACTTACACACTATTTCACCACCATGTGCTAAGATACAGACCAGTAATCTGTTCTATTCTGTGCGGCGTGTTGTGCTGTAATTCTTGAAACTAATCTATGTGTTCATGGGTTTGTTGATAAACTGTAGAATCGGCCCTATGTGTGAACACTGGACTCGGTGGGTGGGCCAGGCGCCCGTAGTGACTGACACCATTCTGATAATGTGAGTGGCCCGGGCAGACAGTGGGGTCGCACGGGCAGCGTGTGTGTCCTGGGGCTCTGTGCCCTCCATCAGGGGCTACACAACAGAGGAGAAGAGAAGAGAAGAAAGAAATAACACAGGAGATAGGAAATGAGAACAGAGAGAGAGAGAGAGAGAAAATGGATGGCTGGATGGAAATAAAGAATGAGAGATCCAGATTGGAGAGAAAGAGACAGACAGTCAATCAGTCAGTCAGTCACACACACACAGACAGGGTGGGGTTAAGTGTGATGTGAGAAAAAAAAAAAAAAAACACAGGGCGGGCGGGGGGGAGGGGTTAAGAAATGGCCAGAGGATAAGGGATGGTGAGAGAATAAAGGATGGTGAGAAAATAAAGTCAGAAATGAGAGAGGAAGCGAGAGAGAGAGAAAGAAAGACAGAGAGATGGAGTTAACTGTAATCACACTAACACTAATGTCAGTCAGAATCCACCAGGGGAGGGGGAGAAAAAAAGAGAAAAGGAAGGAAGGAGAGAGAGAGAGAGAGAGAGGGAAAGACAGATCGAGAGCAAGAGACAATAGAGAGAGAGAGAGATTAAACTGTGTCAGTCAAAATCAACAGAGACAGAGGGGGAAAGAGAGAGGGGGCGGGGGCGAGAGAAAAGCCCCACTTCCACGGCCTGATCAAGACGGGAATGTTGCTCCATTATTCCGCCTCACCATTCTGTATAAAGCGGACGAACAGGGAATGAGTGTTCCGCCCTAAAACCGGCAGCAGAGTTAGGTCACAGAGCTCAATCGACGTCTGGGTAAAAAGGAGAGCTGGCAACAAAGCAAGACTAACGTGCACTAATACGACAAATAGACCTTAACACCTCTGCCCGCACGCCCACCCACCAGCAGGATTGTGCAAAAACGACCAGGCTGATTTTTCACTTTGGTTGATATTGCCAGATTGGGCCTTTGGCCTTGGTGGTGTTTGCTCTGCGCTTTATTCCCAATTTGAATAAGTTATGGTTATATAAAAGCGACTCTGAACGCTCCCACTTTTTTCTTGTTCATTTTTACACATGGCCTCTTCATGAATCTTCTCACACATGAAAATATGTTTTTAACCTTTGATACAGTCAGGTCTTGGGTTACGCACTTTTATCGCCATAGTGATAATGATGTCAAATTCATGAAATGACGCGCCTTACTGAAGTCAGGGATGTTCTTTTTTTCGGAGCTCCAACTTCAAGTGGTGCTCTAGTGCAGTTTTCCCGAGTCATCTCAAACGCAGCATTATAGTTCACGTTAGACACCATGTCCAACGTCACGCCTCTGCTACCGGAGCACCGGCATGCTGTCCACACACACACACACACACACACACACACACACACACGGCAATATGCCAGCTTTGTTTGGGTCAGTGTAAACAAGCACAGCAATCAGAACCAGGGCGATCCATGGGGATCTCTGTTTATAAGGACAGAGAGAGGAGATCACTGGAGAATCTCAAGACTGACTGGCTGGACAATAGGTCTACCCTCCCTCTCTTATTTTCACTCTCTCTCTCCTCTGGGTGACATCACAGCTCAGTGAAGGGGCAAGAGAGCGTGCCGGGGCCACTGCCTAGTGCCTGCCTGGGGGGGGAATTCTTCCCTTTCTGCCCCAGTAAACCTGCCCCCACCCCCAGGGCTCCACAGACGTGCACAGCAGCGGGGCTGGCTGGGTCGTGTGCTCGGGGGGGGCTGAGTCTGGGTCCCCAGCTCACAGAGAGCAAAAGAGAACACTAGAAACCAGCAAGACAGACACACACACACACACACACACACACACACACACACACACACACACACAGACACCTCTGCTGCCCCACAGAAATGCATTACCACCACAATACCCCCTCAATCCAACACACGCATGCACACTCTTTCAGTGCAGACACCAATCCCTCTTCCCATGCAGAGTAAGTATATCACAGGAGCCAGTAATGTAATCTAATCTGCAGACCACTGGACTGGACTGGACTGGTCAGATGATCTGGTCAGATCTGATCTGGTCTCTGACCAGCAGCAGCAGCATGCACCCCCGCCTGAGCAACAGACAGCACTGAGGCCGGACCACATCGCACAGCACACTCCACCGAAGCCGTCGGGAGCACCAAAATGGCCCCCAAATTAGATCACAGCCGCACACTGAAAACATTCAATCCCCTCGTGCCTCCGCACCGCTAAACAATGCGCTGGGATAAAGTGGCCATTGTCATATTGGGTTTCATTGTTGCCATCATGTGGGTCTATTACATAATAGCAGCGGGCAGCCTAGCTAAATGCTATAGATACACTGGTAGGCTAGATAACTGCCATGGAGACACAAGCTGGTTAAATCATGTAGAGACAGGATGGTTAAACACTGTGTTGTATGAAGCCATTGCTCGTGTCCTGGACAGGGGTGACGTAAGCGTGCTGTGGTCCACATGAATGGAGAGTGGGGGTGGGGTGGGTAGGATCTGTTGTGTTCCCCATGGGGTCAAATTTGCAGGACGATTCAGCAGAGCAGGGGGAACAGGGGGAACAGACGCCTTCCGAAATGGAGCCTTACCCAATGGCCAGTGATTGGAGCATTGGAGATCACGGTTGTTCTGAACGCACTCAGTAGCCCAATCTGAAACTTATGGGTGAGAGCCTGACAACAAAAAAACATTCCCATCACTGTATTTCTCACTGTAGGCTAATCTGTATGAAGGCAATTATCCCTCTCCCGCATTCGGCCCTATTAGGCTTTGTGTCGCTCGCTCCCGCCACCCCTCTCCCTTCTGTGGCGCTGCTCTTGGAAGCCGCTCAAGCATGACTTCACAGAGTAATCGTCTCAGCCCAGGGCTTCATTATCCAGTTAAGCAGCACTTAAGTGGCTTACTAGAGGACCTGACAGCCAGGCCAGCACACAAACACACACTCCAACGGCATGCGCTCCGCTTCAGGAAAACACTTCCGCTTCGTCGTCTCACCCCAGGAAGGAACGATGGCGCGTCAGGTCTTTAGCTGCGCAGAAGACACGGTGATGCATGGATCTCATTCTGTGCGTCGTGAAGCCATCAAGCTTGAGTTCAAACCCAAACTGTAGGTGTATCTCATGAGAGTAAACACACCTATGGGCTCCGCATGAAACTGTTCAACTGTCCACCTTCATTCTAAGGGCCAGAAAAAGCCCTCTTCTCTATAACCAGTGAAACATTTAGTGTCAACATGTGTTCAGGTTGACGCCAGGGAATTTCCCCACCGACCACAGAAACTGTCATCCTGACAACAACTAGAGAATCTTCAGACTCTCTCTTTTTGACAACAACTAGAGGATCTTCAGTCTCTCTCTTCTTGACAACAACTAGAGGATCTTCAGACTCTCTCTTCTTGACAACAACTAGAGGATCTTCAGTCTCTCTCTTCTTGACAACAACTAGAGGATCTTCAGTCTCTCTTTTCTTGACAACAACTAGAGGATCTTCAGTCTCTCTTCTTGACAACAACTACAGGATCTTCATAGTCTATCTCTTCTTGACAACTAGGCCCAGTGTCTCTTTTTCACAACATCTGGGGGGTGCGGTATATGGTTTAGTGGCAAACCTGGGCAGGTTAACTCAGTGTAAGTGGTAAACCTCCTAATAGAAGAGCCCTGTGGTTCATTCTCCCAGTAAAACAAAGACATAGGGCTCTTCAATTTAAAATGCTTACCACTTCCTTTGAGCGAACTTTGTCACTAAACCAGGTACTTGGAATACCTCACTGGAGTGTCTACTACCATGTGAGAAAAACTACTTAAGTCTGAAAAACACCTAGAATGTCCTTCAGACGTTTCCATGGCACCATGGCACCAGAGCATGAGCTTCTTATATCCTCCTTAAACACAGTGAAAGGGGACCTCTACCACAGCCTCAAGATGACACAGACAGAGAGAGAGAGTCCCTGTGAAGCACCCATGTCCAACCACACTATGAGAGAGGAGAGGAGAAACAACATGGGGCCTAATCGGCCTCTGCAGGCAGGCAGGCGGACGCAGGAGGACACACACACACACACACACACACACAGAGAGAGAGAGCTCCAGACCTCCCCTTCACAGGCCAGCGCAGCACAGATCCAACACACTGAGTGCAGTGCAGTGTGCAGGGGGGGGGGGAGATGGTGGGCCACTGCTGCCTACCAGAGACGACAATCCCATTCCAGCTCTCTCTCGCGCTCTCACACACACACACACAGACACAGACAAACGGCCCTGGGCTCAGACCTGCACCAGGAGTGTGCGTCTGTGTGTGTGTGTGTGTGCACAACTCACCCAGGGGCAATGTGTACATGGATGAGCAAAGGGACGAACACAAAGCAGGTGAGAGTCTCTGTGTGTATGTGTGTGTGTGTGTGTGTGTGTGTGTGTGTGTGTGTGTGTGTGTGTGTGAGAGAGACTCCAGTCTGTCTGAAGGCAGGCTTGTTAGCACATGTGTCTTATTTATAATAAACAGCAGTGGAGATTAATCTGCCCCCCCCCTCCTCCTCCTCCTCCTCCTCCTCCTCCTCCTCCTCCTCCTCCTCAGGCCAGTGGCACTAGTGGGGCTCCTCACTCCTCACTCCAGTCTAGGAGTTTCTATGCCCCCCTCCTCCAACGGCACTAGTGGACGAGACACACACACACACGCAAGCACACACACACACACATGCAAGCACACGCAAACACACACACACGCAAGCACACGAAAGCACACACACACACGCAAGCACACACTGTCTTGGAGTCTCTATGCCCCCCTCCTCCAGGGGCACTAGCGGACAAGACACACACACACGCAAGCGCACACGCACGCGCACACACACACACACACACAGTCTTGGGAGTCTCTATGAACTTTAGCTCTCCAAACTCCAGCATCAGCACAGAGCTCATACTGGCCTCAGCACGCCCAGACAACACACCTCTAATCCCGAGGATTACAGGGAATGTGCCTGCCAACACAACGCTACATTCTGTACTGTGCCGTACCCTCAACCAGACCTGAGCGCCTGACAGGTGTGTGTGTGACTGTGTGTCTGTGTGTGTGTCCGTGCACACAGGACTGTCTCTCCACCAGTCTGTCTCTCATCCTCTAGCCTACATATCATACAGCCAGCAGTGCCACTATTTGCAAGCCTGACACAAAACCCAAAATGAGGCTACGTGAATATTCATGCTGGGCCTGCAATAACTCATATTAATCCTCCTGGACGCAGAGAGATTCATCTGCAGTGCATTAAGGCAGCCTGCTTCTTAGGGGTGGGGGGAAAAATCGATTTTTCGATTTCTCTCGATTCTCTCTAGAACGATTCTGTCTCGATTCAGAAAAGTTCATAATCGATTTTTTAATAAAATATAATTTAAAATAATATTTTTTTTTTTTTTTTACACATTCATTTTGTGTTGAAATGCAAGCTGCATCGATTATTGCAATTGTTCATAGAAAGTCATAATTGTGACAAGGACACACTTTTTCTCTAATAAAAAAATAGATCTGTTGATTTTCTTTAATTATCAAACACAAAGTAGGAAGTGATTTGAGACTGAGTAGCAAACTCAAATGTTTTAAAAATCGAGATGCATCGATAATCGTTTTATCGGTTTAGAATCGATAATCGGTTTAGAATCGAGAATCGGTTTAGAATCGAATCGTTGACCTCTGAATCGGAATCGAATCGAATCGTGAGGTGCCAAGAGATTCCCACCCCTACTGCTTCTGTTGCACCGCTAATGAAGCTTTCACTGGTGGCTAGAATTATTTAAATACACACACACACACACACACACACACACACAACATTATATCTATGTGCAAATATATTATACGCAAAAACACTGAAAAAAGACTCAATCTTGTCCTTTTGTTCATTACTCTGCGAGCTTCTGCATGTCACAGCCTACAAATGATGCTTTATATTACGGTTGAGGGCATTCAGTCGTGCTGAAGTGTTTTGGAAGAGGAGATGCTGATGTGTAGATCTGCAGCTGGAGATTGACTGAGGCAGAAATCATTTGCCCTTGAGGTTGGGTGTCTTAAGTGCAGCAGGGGGAACATACTGCCCGCTGTGGGAGCGCGCACAGACACACACACACACACACACACACACACACAAGTCTTATAAGACATCAGGACTGACTCAGGCGCCGCTGCTGGTGTACACAGACACACACACACTCCTGTGTTTAAACACCGCCACTCCTAGTTTCCAGGTGCTCCTCTCAAACCCACACACACACACACACTTTACTTCCAGTGAACTCAGACTACAGGTGTGGCCCTTCAGTCACCTTACAAAGAGGTTGAGGCTTTGTTCACACACACCCCGAAGGACTGGGGAGTGCAGTGAATGGGGTGTGTGTGTGTGTGTGTGTGTGTGTATGTGTATGTGAGTGTGTGTGTGTGTGTGGTGTGGGAAAAGGCCTGTTATATGTCCACTTAAGTGACGGCAAGGTGTGAAACTAGCCCTGCTGCAATCCCTGAACCGCCGGTCACTGGAAAGGACAGGAGTGTGAGTGTGTGTGTGTCCTGACCACAACACACAGGACCATTTTCCACACATGATGACAAGACCATGCAAAACAGGAAAGTGTATGACGCAACCAAGTCACAGCTTTAAAAGACACTCTGCACTGTGAAAGGCTTCGGTTCTTTTCCACCATCCAAGCCTCGGTCTGGAACTCCTTGGTTCACAGTGTGCTGCAGTGGAGAGCCGACCCACACAGAAGGCAGAGGCAGAGACAGAGCTCTCATTAGTCAGCGGGAGACCATCTTGACTCAGCAGACTAACACAGAACAGCTGCCGGGAACCGTGGCACGCCCCTCAACCTGCGCAGATCCGCAGAACATCAATTCAACAAATACCATCCGGGTCAGAATATTACCTAGCACCTAGAACTTGTTGAAGGTGCTATAGTTTATAAAGATGTGGATCAATAACCAAAATGGCTGAAAATATGAATCTGAGTGTTAAAGATGTCAAATGCTTCCACTCCTGGTTTATCAGAGAGGGGTTGTTGCTTCTGGCTGCCCGCGCGGTCCCTGTGGTATTGGACCAAATGGAACACATTGAGCAGAGGTTGTGAAACCCTACAGAAGACCTCCAGTTTCTTATCCTCTCAAGACCTGGAACAAACACACACACACACACACACACACACACACACACACACACACACACACACACACACACACACACACACACACACACACACACACACACACACACACAGAGAGAGAGAGAGACACAGACAGACAGACAGACAGACAGACAGACGCACAGACGCGCAGGTGGATAAACTGGCAACAACTCATCATCAGCAACAGACAACGTCTGTGTGTGTGTGTGTGTGTGTGTGTGTGTGTGTGTGTGGGTCTGTGTGAGTGTCTGGAGAGGGTGTAATATTGACTGAAACAGCATTTCTAAAAACCAGTGGAGCACAGAAGCTCAGCATTTACCCAAATCAATCGCTTCTCATAACTTCTATGGAAGGACAACCACCCACGGTCTGACAGCAGCATACCCTGACCGGAGATGGGCCTGACCGGGTCCAGACTGGCCCGCGTCTGCAGCAGATTTAGGCTAGGCTAGGCTAGGCTAGGGGCTGTGCAGCCTGAGGAGTGGACGCCATACTTATGTTGGTTTGCCGAAACCCGACCGATCCAATCAGATTGGGCCCGGATTTGAATGTTGCGGCAAACCAAAACATTTTTTTTTTTACAACGGCCTGATGGGGGTTTCAGAGGAGAAGTGCCGAGGAAGAGAAGAACAGGCTGAGCTCATCACGCCTGCAGTGCCCAACCTGCCGGGCTTTAGACACACAAGAGAACGCTACCATCTCACCGGACCACAGCTACCACTCTCTCTGGACCACAGCTACCATCTCACTGGACCACAGCTACCAGTCTCTCTCTCTCTGGACCACAGCTACCACTCTCTCTCTCTCTCTGGACAACAGCTACCATCTCACTGGACCGCAGCTACCATCTCACTGGACCGCAGCTACCATCTCACTGGACCGCAGCTACCACTTTCTCTCATCTATCTGCATTCATCTCTGGCAGAAGTATTCACAGGATGACCACTCAAGAACATTTCCAAATCACTGGATCAGGACTCGACAATATTACCATTCACTGGATCAGGACTCAAGAACATTACCATTCACTGGATCAGGACTCAAGAACATTACCAATCCCTGGATCAGGACTAAAGAACATTACCAATCACTGGATCAGGACTAAAGAACATTACCAATCACTGGATCAGGACTCGCTCCATCAGCCTCAAGGGAATGGAAACTCGCTCCAGTTTGGTTCTGATAAACACTGAATGACAAGTAGCTCAGTACTCTTTGCTCTCTGTCTGTTTCGCTCATCTCAGTAGATCTGTCAGCCTGCATTAGCTCAGGTGGGAAAACTCACTCCTCACAGACTCCACACTACATCAGCCTGAAAGACAGCACCCCCTGCCCCCCCCCCAACCACCCACACACCCCTCTGTCCCCCAAAACAGTGCACATCAACTCGCACACATTCACTCTTTTCCCCAATATTCAGTACGAGACACACACACAGTCGTTCTCGCTCTCCATCCTCTCTATGAGGCAGTGATACAAACTTGCACACACTCACACTCTACTTGCACACACTCTCGCTCCCTCCCTCCCCCTCCTCTGTGAGACGACACACACACACACACTTTACTCTGTAACTGTCTGAGACAGAACACACACACCTCAATAATAACCTGAGGCAGCACAGCACAGCACAGCACAGCACACACACACTTCTGACTCTCCTCGATGCCACTCTTCAGTACCAACTGCAGGTGCAGTCAGGGCCACTGAGGCTGAAAATCACATCCCACTGTCACTGGCCATGACCCGCAGGCCTCAAGGAGCCCAGAGAGTGTGTGTGCTCGCTTCCAGAGAGTGTGTGCTCGCTTCTAGGATGGATGGATGGCTGGATGGATGGAGCGAGGAGGGGCGTGTTCAAGAGGAAAACACGGATCTGTTCAATCGTTCTACTGAATGTGGTTGGGTCTGATGCACTTGTGTGTGGACAAAAAATAGGGCATATTGCATCATTGCATTTGTCATAACGAACATCAGCTGTCCAACTGCAAATTGTTATTTTCACAACATGGCAGATCAAAGTCTGCTTTTTCCTGAGGCACAACCGTTTAAGGAAGCAGACTAGAGTGTCTCTTTCTTGTGGCTGTGTAGGTTTACACAAAATCCACCTTTTACTTAAAGCCTTAAAGATTAAAACCTCACTGTTTCCTTTGGTGTGACAATGTCAATATCCCTGTCGATACAAATCAGTTTGCTCAGGAAACGCTGCAAGAAGGCAGCTGAAGCACCCAACAACAACAACATGACTCATAAAAACAGACAGCCTAAACTGTAAGCCAGATAGCTCTCCGGCTACTATTGCACTGCAGATCTAAAGGCCGCAGAATTCCTAAGGGACACTTAACCCATCCATTACACATGATTATATAGCACAGAGAGAGACAGAGAGACTACTGCTGGGTTTGTCTGCTGGCCCGTAGTCATGTCAATATGGATGACACCTTTAACATTCACAAACTCAAACTCACTCACCTGTCAGTGATTGTGGACTGTGTGTCACTCATTGGGCTTCCGTATCTACTTTTCCAGCGGTTTACATCCAATGAGCATCTTCACAAATATGAAGCAGTGCACCACTTTTGCTGTATCCCTAACATCCGTCAATGGCGAAGTCCGTTTGTTCGTATTCGAATCGTCCAGAGATGTTAATCAGGAGAAATTATGGAATAAATTGAAAACTCTGAATGCGCTATTCAGGGTTTATCGACAGGTGTCTTTCGTGTCCGTGTGTGCTGGTATTCGGTTGCAGTCGGCAGCTGGACATACGTCAGAAATGCAAGATGAACAAGTCCAGCTAGCTAGCAAGCTAACAAATCAGTGGAGACAAAGTAACAAAATATTTAACAGTCGGTAATAAAACAACACCGCTTGAACATAACAAAATATAAAAACACAACTAACAGTCTTCTCTCAAGCAGGAAGTAAATAAATAGCTGGCAAAAGTAAGCTTAATTTGCCGTAGCTAGTTGGTTATGTAGTGTCAATTCTTCATTCCCTGATAATCATGCACCCGTCGACGCCGCTGTAATACTGCCAACACCCGCATTTATCAAAACCAAAACAAATTGTGCTTTGATCGTTTCCAAAAGATACAGTGTAAATTGTAAGCAACTTGAAACATTTGTCAGCAAAAGTCTTTAGCATAAAACACGAACTAAACACATCAAGTGGGCTAGCTAGCGCTTCATGGGATGAGTCTCAAATCAGCTGAAAGTGGACATTTTTATGCTCCTTCCAGTTCGATTTCATACAAACGTGGCCACTTGGATGCTTCTCCAACAGCCTGAAATAAACACGCTACTTGCAAACTTTCAACCCAACTGGACGTTTTGCAGCTAGTTTTACCAACTGCAAGGTGTTGTTTTCATTTTGTTTTTAACATAAATCGATAAATAAACTTAAGTTGTTTCGGGTAGCGTACTAGCTAGCTTGATATCACAGAGCAATGCATTTAATGAGAGCAAAGGACTAGTTCCTCGTGACCATGAGAATGTAAGAACTTTGGCGTTAAAAGAAGGAAACAATCCTTCAGTAGAAAAGTCACTATTATTCCAACGACTAAACGCCAGTAACATTACACCTCTGAATGGAGTAGGCCTCTGAAATTTTAGGACAGCTAACAGTTAACCCAGCTAGCTAGCGATGGTGTTAGCCTGAGGTCTGGAAAATGGAGAACCTTTCCCCCCAACCAGGCGTCCCAAACGCGTCGAATTAAAACACATCGGCTTTACGATCCTTTGTGAATTCAAAGTAGTCCCCTGAACTAAAGCAAACAATACTGAAATGCAAGCATGGAAAAACGCGTTTCACTGCAGTACAATGTTTCTGTCGGTATCCTGATTTGAAACTTTGCAACAATAATCCCAAAGTCTAAATATAACGTTAGCTAGCTACCTATAAACCAAATCCATGAAAAGCACGTTTCTCCACGAAAATTCTTGTGTAAACTCTCTTCAGGTTGTTCATGTCAGTTTTACGGAGAATCCAAACAGTCTTGTGCGTTGTCTCAAAAGTCCTTTGATCAAAACGAAATCCCCCAAAGTTAAAACTCAGCCGTCCGATTGCTCCGTCTCCATGTTTTCCGAATTGGGCCGTTCTGACTTGTTTTCAGCGGAATCTCCTCACCTTCAGCCACTGGCCGACCAAAAGCTAGCCAGTGCTACAAGTTAGCTTCGCTCTCTTAAAGCGGCATAAATATATCAGCTATACAACGACGGCATCCCTATGGAAAACCTGAAAATAAACAGATGATTCGGACCGGTTCAGTTTAATATAAAATGTTTAGATACATTTATGGATAGGCTATTCGATCAGTCCAGTTTAACGATGTCTGTTTCGGATGTTTTGTAGCATCAGTAAATAGACTGAAACTTTGAATAAGTAAAGTCTATCATATTCTTTTAGTGTTTTGTCAAAATATAACTTTTATTTCTCGCATATGGTGTTTGCATTCTTGCACATTCCCTCATTACCTTTCTTTTCTTTGCCGGCAATACAACTTAAAAACACATGCAGTAGTTATCACACGTAGTTATTTGCAGGCCCAAACTGTTTTATCTGGTGTAATTACTGCAACTAACGTAAATCGTTATATATTTAAGTTGACCTAGGCTGTAATTCAAAATAGTGGACATACCACTGGTTATTTGTTGCATTCTATAACTCGTGTTTGCCATCTTGTGGGCTGTTTATGTACTGCACTGGTATTCGCAATAATTTACCGTTATAAGGACTTAGATCCAGAAATTAATACCGTTAATAAACACACTAAATCTAGGTTTACAAGTAGCAGAATGGTGCTTTTTTTAAACATACAAGGTGCTGTTTGAGTTTGCTGAAACAGATATGAAACCACCCTTCCCCCCTAAATAATGCCCCTAGCAAACACACACTATCGGTCGACTATTTCCCCCCTTTTACTCATCTACTCACACACACACACACACACACACACACAGAGATATACCCGAACAAATAGAGAAAATTACTTCTCCAATGACAAAGCCAATGTGCTGTTTTTGTAATGCAGAAGTCCACAACAATTTTTGCCATCTCTGTTTTTACAGTAATCATTAGTGCAAAAGTGTTAAGAGTGCAGGCAACCACAGTCACTTCAGTATTAAACCCAAGGCAAAAACGACTTTATTAGTACAAAAACAGTATTCAAACATCTTTAAAACAAACAGTTCAGAACATGAAAATACATCCAAGCAAAGCTGCTTTTTAGAGAATTATCTTGGGGACTTCAACATACCACATAATTAAGAGTTGTCAAACTGCATCAAACAGGAAACACATCACACATCTTCCTCTCACACAGTGCACTGATTTCTTCACTTAAGGGTACAGTCCACAATTCTAGTGAAAATGTGTTGAGATCTGAGCTGAAATGACACCCCTCCTTGGTCCTGACAGGTGTTGATTGGCTGAAATAGACACACACACACACACACACACACACACACACACACACACCTCTCTTTCCTGACCCCTGGGCTGTGTACACACACACCAGAGGTTTTTATGAGCACACACAAAGACGACCGCTAGTCGACCGTGAGGAGCAATTTGCTAAAGTTGACAAAAAGTATATTGGGTTCGAATTGCAGACGCCACCTTCAAATGACAACTACGCAGACCATATGTAAAGCATGTGTCTGTGTCTGCTGTCATAAGCACAACCCCATGTAGCATCTAACTCTGATGTGGCACCAAGCAACCGCATCAGGACCGGATCTCAGCCAGATTCACCCCCGACTGTGTGTGTCTGTGTGTCTGCTGTCATAAGCACAACCCCATGTAGCATCTAACTCTGATGTGGCACCAAGCAACCGCATCAGGACCGTATCTCAGCCAGATCTACCCCCAACTGTGCTGCGTGTGGAGGGCAGTTGAGTACAGTGGCGTTGTGAAATGCTGTCTGGCAGGCAGTGGACAGTGTCATCTGAGACGCATGAACTATGGCTCATTTCGTACTGCTTCATCAGCTCCCCAGACAGAAGGCAGAACCATTCCAGTCTGGGCTTTTCCGCAATAACATGCTCACATCTCCATGCGTCTTTCTATCTCTCAGGCAACGCACTGTCCACAGGTCTTGTTCAATTATCATGGTTATCTTCTTCTGAAATGTTATCTAAAAATCTCTCTCTTTAAAATTTCTGTGAGGAAATGAGCGGTGGCCATGTCAGTCTGTCTTTGCGTGCGGCCCGTTGGTCTCGGTGATTCGGTCCCGCCGGCCCCAGCGCCGGTACTTGCGCACGGTGAATCGGGCGATGTCCACGGTGAACACCCAGCTGAGCACGTACATGGCCACACCGCCACACTTGATGACGAACTTGGGGCGGGGCGAGATGAGCTCGCAGTAGAGCATGTTGGCGCCCACCACGATGCGCATGAGCACGAAGAGCAGCACGAAGCTCACATCCACCGCGTCGCCCAGCCGGCTCTCGTAGCGGCCCGTCTGCCGCAGGAACCAGCGCGCCTGCAGCAGGGGGTTGGTGATCTCGCTGCCGAAGATCACCGCGCACGACTCGATGCCCGACTCGCCCAGGACCAGCGTCAGGATGATGCCTAGGATGCTGATGGTGTGGTGTGCCAGCATCACCAGGCCCTCAGTGCGGAAGTAGATACACCAGGCCATGTCAAACAGGAAGTAGCTCAGGCTCAGCACCATGGCGCTCATCTGCAGGGGCGTGTTCTTCGTACCTGGAAACCATCACAAGAGATGATGACACAGGAAATTACATGCAAAAGACCCTGATGCTGCTGAAGGTAGATGTGTAGCATAGCATAGCATAGCGTTACAGAGTAGAAGGCCTGAATTGTTTTGGCTTAAAGCCATTCATTGTGTTCACTGATGCCTGGAATAAGCGCTATGACAGAGTTCATATCATTTTGAGATGGTTGACTAATCATACTGAGAGGGACTAATAACTGTGACCCTGGGTTGTGCAGTACATCAGGAAGTGTGTGGGAAAGCTGGCCAAGGGGCAGTGAACTCTGAGTAGAGTAGAACAGAATAGAGTAGAATAGAACAGAATAGAGTAGAATAGAACAGAATAGAATAGAATAGAACAGAATAGAGTAGAATAGAACAGAATAGAGTAGAATAGAATAGAACAGAATAGAATAGAACAGAATAGAGTAGAATAGAATAGAACAGAATAGAACAGAGTAGAATAGAACAGAACAGAATAGAGTTAATAGAACAGAATAGAACAGAACAGAATAGAGTACAATATAACAGAATAGAGTAGAATAGAATAGAACAGAACAGAATAGAGTAGAATAGAACAGAATAGAGTAGATTAAAACAGAACAGAATAGAGTAGAATAGAACAGAATAGAGTAGAATAGAACAGAATAGAGAATAGAATGGATTGGCTTTATTGTCATTGTACAGTTGAAAGACATGCACATATAAATAAAGACACAAAGTGTTTTATAAGAGTGCAAGTGAAGCAATGTATTAAGATAGAAAACCTGAGTAAACAGCAGAGTAAATATGTGATTAAGTGGCAGTATAACGCACTGGTGGTAGTTATTGCACATGGAAATAGAAATAGTACACATGTAAACACAAAAATACACTTGGAACTGTGGAGAAATCCCATCCCACACACACACACACCCACACACAGACACATTCGATCAGATATGCCCAGTGCTGTGGCCTCCCTGTTCCTCACCTGGATAGCTGAAGGGCCAGGGTCCATCCACATAGCCGATGTAGGCGGTGATGCAGATAGCCAGGATGCCATGGACCAGAGTGACCAGGCGACAGTTCCACTCGTATCCATGGGAACCGTTTGAGTGGCAGAGGAAAGCGTAGAGGCTGATCCAACCCAAGAGGGACAGAAGTACTCCGACTAGCCATGTCATCTCGCTGGGGCAGACACATTACATAACATTTAAGTGTACTCACATAGCAGATGCTCACAGTAAAGTGCAAATACGCACTCATTCATGGGCCTGATACTGGATGAACTACCATACAGAATGAGTTCAATCCATAAAAACATTCCTTTATGACTCACAAATCCACATACCTTCAATTACGCCCCACAGTAGATGAAAATACCCAGACTTACTGCTTCCAAATGCTTGCCTGAGCAATCCTCAGTTCTTCAGTGACAACTACAAGTCCTTGTGTGATAACCGTCTCACAGTGACAGGGGACGGTCTAAAGTGGGCTGAGGGATCCTGGGTATTGGGAAATGAGCGGGCAGCTGGCACACTATGGACAGTGTCAAAACTAGAGCAAAAGTATCTATGCTTGCTGCGTCCGCCACGGCCCAGTGGGCTGAGAATGCTGAGCTGAAACACCCTGGTCTTTGTCAGGACTTTGTGACTTTTGTTTCCACATCCCTCTGTAAAAGCTGTGATCTGTGACATTTTACAAGACACCCTTGTCATATCGTTATTATACTAGCAAGTCCAATACAATAAGAATCGATGTGTAACGCCACATTTATATTATGTTCTTACATAATGGCACAGTGCGCACGTAGTCACTAGGCCTACTTCTAAGTAGGCTGTTTGTGTAACAGACAACCAAGCGAGAGCCATAATCGAGTTTTCAAACACACAAGTACACATTATTTTCAAACAGTACAAACTGTGTTTTTATACAACACATAGCCTATGTTGCACTGTAAGTAATGGGATTGTGACACTGTAACAAGATGAATGCTATGTGAAATCCAGATCAACAATAATTTAAGTGTAGTAGGATAGTATACTTTTGGTAGCCTGCCATACTCCCCCGCCCCCTCTTGAGCTTTAGTGGTCTGTCCATTGTCTAAGCTTAGATTGACATGGATGAAGTAGAGATGGGCTTTAATATTAAGGGATGATTTCTTTCCACCCATACAGAACGGAACAGGATGTTTGTGAAGCCATCAAACCTCGAGAATGTAAACCAATGCTATTATAACTGGCATGTGTTGGCTTTCACTGCAACAGTTACCAATAGCCTATCTGTATGTAAACGTGCAGTTCAGCATGAAAGCGTAGCCTACAATCATGATCACAGACAAGGCATCAAACGGGAATGAAAAGACAGAGACAGCTGGGACGTTTAGATGTGTGGCGTAGGCTACTTGTTCTATAATGAATTAGCCTACCTGAACTATTCAAGAACCACAGTTCCATCGGAGAACCAGGATCGGTGTATTCACTTGTTATGTCCACAGTAGTGACGCTCGGATCATCGTGGCACCGGGCCTGTTGGAACGTTTAAAGCGAATATAACCAACATCCCCCTTCAAGTCTCAGGCCTCAAGAAAGAAAGGCACTGTCTGAATCATTCGCAACAAACAACGTCTTCACGGAGACAGTACCCAGTGCTCCACATAAACAAAAGTGGCATTATTCGCGAGGAATCAACAACGATCTCTACAAAAAGAAGAGGGTGTTCTTGTTTCCAGGCGACAGATGCTCCTTCCATCCGGAGAAGGCGCGACACCTGCTGGTCCGGTTGTAGAACGACATGCATGCCGTGCTTTTTTCTAAATACCAGCACAGGCCAGGTCTTATGCTGTAGCATAAAGATTGTCTCTGAGCTCACTGATACATTTAAGACTAAAACATGTTTATAGATCACCTTTGACTAACACGGAAAGCACGACTTCAACATAAAGAGCATGTATGGAATAACAGGAAACGTACCACACAAACACACACAAGAATTCACCGGGAGACATCTGTAAAGATATACATTTTATTTGAAAATTGTTACTTCATTTTCACTGTCGTCATGGTTTGAGTCCTAACTGAATATTTTTTTATATAAAAATATGTCCACTCTAACTTAACAAAGCAACCAATAAACATGTCGGTATTAAGGCACTTGTTCATCAAAAATGGCTGAAAGTCTGACATTTTACACAATCATTTGGCTTGATAGTTGGGGCGTGATATACCAATGTGAAATCTCTCAACAGGTTAAATGTAAATGTATTTAGAAGCAGTACCGTTATTGTTTCAGATCCTAATCTGTGCTTTAGCCTACATACTAACACATTCTGTCTCTCTAAACATGTAAAAAAAAAGAAAAATACACAAGCAACCAAATAAAACATTGCTCTTTCTAACAAAAAGGAAATTTAGTGTAGCTTGACAATGTTCTTCTATGGGGTGTTTAAAAAAAAAAAAAAAAAAAAAAAAACATTAAATCTTTAAACATACTGCATCATAAAAAGTCAGACAAGCAAACGTGATGTAACAATGAAAGCTTTGTCAAATTGACATCACAGTTGTGATAACAGATGGAGGCTTAATGCCCACAGTAGTGATGGTGGCTTTTACAGAATGCCTAAGAGTATGCCACGTGAAGCTCTAAGTAGCCATACATCCACAACCTTACGTTGCCATAACTGCCATAACTCCATTTGTATAGGTAGACTTTGGTTTCGCTTAAATCCTTGCAATAAGACGTCAGGACATGAGGTTTAGTTCACGCGACTGTAGGGTTTCGATCCGGTGTTGTGACATAACATGAGCGTGATGACGTCACTGTGTTAGATCAAGGTGAACTATTCGTCATCTAAAGATGACACGTGTGCTCTGGAATGTGCTTTAACCCTTTTGGTCCCCTATCTATCAACTGAAAGTCTACATTCAATGATAAAGATTGAAATGAAACAAATGAACACACACACAGATACAACTAAATATGTGTATACATACACACACACACACACACACACACACACACACACACACACACACACACACACACACACACACACACACACACACACACACACACACACACACACCCTCAATTCTGCTCACAGAAGTCAAAGTAAGTGAACTAGAAATGTGTTAATGTTAAGGCCACTGGAATGCAACAATCAAAGGCGTGAGAGACCAACTCTCAAGGACACGAGACCTTCCTCCTCTACTGGCTGGTGAGCAAGACACCAGGACACAACACACACACACACACACACACACACACATGACTAGGTCATTAGAGACAGATCCTCACACTTAGAGAAATACAGGTCAGGAAGGAATCATTAACCAGAGAGTATGACACGACACAAAACAAAAATGACATCAGAGTGAACGGTGTTAGATTCCACTTGTGCATGTTGTTCATTAGCTTCTTTGATCATTTCTTTTTGCAAACAAAATAAATAACGAACAGTAATCAAAACAAAATACAAACAACCTGAATTGGTGTGAACCAGCAAAATAGCAGAGGACTATACAAAGACTACACTACTGTACATATAAACAAATAAAAAAAATAGTCTTGGCTCACAGTTCCTTCATCCCACAGTCATATCCATGCAATGCATCTTGGGATCTGTAGTTTCAGTGATTGATTTCACAGCCCAGGCATGTTGTGGAGATGGCTGTTCTCTTCAGCCATATGCATATATATTAGAAGAGGCCCTTTAGATCTCACAAAGAGTTCTTTTGAGCTGCAGTGCCCCCATCCTGCCCCCCTCACATACCCCCCCTCTATCCCCTCTCACACACACACACACACACACAGAGGAATTTTGTGTCTATCACACACACACACACACACACACACACACACACACACACACACACACACAGACTGTGCTGCTCCTCATACGCAGGCACTAGGCTGCATAAGACACTGACACTTGTTCTGGTGGTCAGATCTCTGCTCTCATATTCCCCTCCTGAGTCTGTCCACTGCGCTCGTCACCCCCTCTCCTCCCCTCTCTACTCCTCCCCTCCCCTCTGCTCCCCTCTCCTCTCCTTTCCTTTCCTCTCTTCTCCTCCTCCCTTCCTCTTCTACCCTCCCCCCCACCCTGATGGACTACTCTTATTTTTGGG
>NW_024879596.1:30000-32500 GCF_900700415.2 Clupea harengus | reverse complement strand
AAGAACTGATGACGCAATAAGGTCAACCATGATTGAGCGTAAACAACAGTGTGTTGGTGTGCGTCAGATCCACAGGTGTAAGGCATGGGTTTAGCCGCGCCACAGTATGGAGTGTAGTGCTACGCCACCTGAGCAAGTGTGTCGTGGCGCAGTGTGTCGTGGCGCAGTGTGTCGTGGGCCTGTTGCTATGAAAACACCAATGAGCGTGAGCGACACAGGACAAAGTTTACATTGGGAGCTGGGGCAGTTTTACATGTGCCCCACAGAATCTGCCTAGCGACCGTGTTCAATTGGCTCAGGCACCGAAATCGGCGTTGCATTTCGGTCCGGGTAGGTACCGGTTGTATTGGAACCGGTTCCATATTGGTACCGGTTCTCGGTACCCAACCCTAGTCGTGGCGCAGTGTGTCGTGGTGCAGTTTGTCGTGGTGCAGTGATTCATGATTGAGCGTAAACAACAGTGTGTCGTGGTGCAGTGTGTCATGGCGCAGTGTGTCGTGGTGCAGTGATTATTGATTGAGCGTAAACAACAGTGTGTTGGTGGTCGTCAGATCCACAGGTGTAAGGGCATGGGTTTAGCAGCGCCGCAGTGTGGGGTGCAGCGCTACGCCACCTGAGCAAGTGTGTCGTGGTGCAGTGTGTCGTGGCGCAGTGTGTCGTGGCGCAGTGTGTCGTGGCGCAGTGATTCTTGATTGAGCGTAAACAACAGTGTGTTGGTGGGCATCAGATCCACAGGTCTAAGGCATGGGTTTAGCAACGCCGCAGTGTGGGGTGTAGTGCTACGCCACCTGAGCAAGTGCACCGCTCACTGACAATAAACAGCATGTCATGCTACCACACTATCACAACACTAGGCCTTGGCACACAACAGCAAAACACTAGTAGCCATGGCGTGCCAACACATGCCCACTGATGTTATAAATGCCATCAGACGATCCAACACGCTTGCTCAGAGCCACTTCCTGTCAGTCAGGTAGCAGCATACAGTAGGCTGGCGGTGAGGTAATGCCGGCTGTTTGCCAAACACATACACAGTTTTGCCTCGGGAGCAAGTGTGTGTGTGTGTGTGTGTGTGTGTGTGTGTGTGTGTGTGTGTGTGTGTGTGTGTGAGAGAGATATTTCCTGTTGCCTTCAAAGCTCGCTCTAAACACTGTAGAAATATCATAACTCATGAAGAAGCACTCTAAACTCAGCAGAATTACGCCTTACACACACACAGACACAGACACAGACACACACACACACACACACACACACACACACACACGCACGCACGCAAGCAACACACACCTCTGTGCATCCCGAGAGGAGTATGGATTTACTGGTAGTGTAATAATTACTGCCTGATGACATGAGCTCTAAATCACTCCCAAGTCCCCCTCTTTTGCACACATAATTAGAGTGGATGGCTTCATGAGTGCTATGTGAATGAACTACTTTTGAAGATTGGGTTTCACACAAAAAGAAAAAAAAACTATTTGCTTTTTGTTCATAGTCAACCTCAAAGCTAGATCATCTTCAAGGATCAAGGAGATATGAGCTTTATTGAATTTCAATCGTGTTTCAAGTCAAGCTTTCAAAACAAGAGATGGTGCGTGCATTCTGTGCTTCACCCATGTCTTAGCTGAGTCTAACTTACTATCCAAAAACATTACTCAGTCAGTCAGTCAGTCCCAAATCTTTCTGAGATCAAATCCCAAACTGTCTGAAATGAACAGAGCAGCCTCGCCCCAGACAGAAGCGCTGCAGCTCCCTGAGCTCAGGGCCTAGGGCTCTCCTCTGCCTGTTCCATGCCCGCCTCTGAATGTCTGTCCCTGGCCGCGGCCCAGCGCTTTCCGGCCTGTGAACACCTCCAACCCCTGCCACACAGCCCTCTCTGATCCCTCACAATGCAGGCCTCTGCCAAGGGTCTCCAGGGGCTCTGCCCCACTTCCTGTTTTCCAATCCCCCCTCATAGACCCTGTTTGTTTGATAAAGTCCGTTCCTGGGTGGCGGCCAAGCCCCAGCGAGCCCACTGCTTCAGATTAACTCTACTTATTTAAACTATGCAAATGACGGGGTGACTGTACAGAAATCAGAGCTTTTTGTTTCCTCTAACCTAACGTCTGGACTGGAGAGAGAGAGAGAAAAAGAGAGAGAGAGAGAGAGAAAAGAAAGAGAGAGAGAGAGAGAAAGAGAGAGAGAGAAAAACAGAGAGAACAAGAGAGAGAGAGAGAGAGAAAAAGAGAGAGAGAGATAGATTCAGTGCAGTGTGTCTGTAAGCCTGTCTCCTGTCTCGTTTGTCCTTGCTCAACACCTCTGTAGAAAATTCCTGCTCTGCTCCAATTCCCAGATGTAGCGAGCGTTTGAAAACACGGCGCTATACACACGCAGCGTGGCATAAGAAGCGGAGTCGGCGGCAAGCCAGCGGCAGAACAAACAAATGTCAAGGCGTGTCTGAAGAGCACGCTAAACAACAGCGTCACACGCAGAAGGCCTCCAGCAGCTCACCTCTCCGGCG
>NW_024879596.1:12500-27500 GCF_900700415.2 Clupea harengus | reverse complement strand
GTTGTATGTGAGAGTGTGTTGTATGTGAGAGTGTGTTGTGTGAGAGAGTGTGTGTGTGTTGTGTTGAGCAGTGACACACCCCAGAGTTCTCCCTTTAACAGCAGCGAGGCTGGGGCTGCTTTGTGTGCATGACTGCGGGGGTTGCATTGTGAGGCAGCTGACAGGGAAGTTCAAAGGTGCCGCGCCAGGAGAGAAGACGAGAGGAGAGGAGAGGACGGGAGAGGAGGGGAGGAGAGAGGAGGAGAGGCTCTGGTCTGCTGGCCTTCTCTTCCGTGGGAACCAGAGTGAGCTCCATTATCAGATACACTCAGAGTCCAACATCTGTCAGGCCTGCACAGCACAGCACAGCACAGCACATGAGAGCGCAAAGAGGAGCTCTTCAGAGACAGCAGCCCAGGAGACAGACAGAGACATAGACAGAGAGACAGACAGAGAGAGAGAAAGAGAAAGATCCTCTACTGATATTTAATACTTAATCTCTCTTTCTGTTTCAAATACAGAACCTCACACACCTCTTCCAGTTGGGAAATTCTCAGAAATCTGGTAACAGGCTGAGAATGCAGAGGGCACAAAGATGAGTGGGAAAGACCAGGCCAGAGACGCACGCACACACACACACACACACACACACACACACACACACACACACACACACACACACACACACACGGTGACTCATCGAGACAATCCATGCACAAACCGCTGGTTTATCCAGATTTTACACACACAGACAGGGTGACTCATTGTCACAATCCATACACACACCTCTAATTATCCAGATTCAACACACACACACACACACACACACGCCCCTCCCTCCATTCACACCCGGAGTCATCTTCCGACACACCTCTGACGGGAAGAAGTGACAATACCATAGTGGAGCAGGCAAGTCCCTGCAGGTGACACAACAGAATGGCGCGGCATTGGGAGGCCACAGAGCAGTAAAAGACGCACACACACACACGCACACACACACACACACACACACACACAAACACACACACGCACACACACTCACACAGACGCACACACACACACACGCCTGCTGACACACTGTGTGCCTTTCACAGCTTTATCTCCGCTACATGGACACACATAACAATGCTGTAATGTTCATTTCATGGAGATCAGCAGTGTCCAAGTTTTTTTTTTTTCTCTCTCTTTCCGACTTTCCCTCGCTCTCTCTCTCTCTCGCTCTCCCTCTCTTTTCCTCTCTTTCTGACTTTCCCTCGCTCTCTCTCTCTTTTCTTCTCTTTCTGACTTTGCCTCTCTCGTTCTCTCTCTCTCTTTCCCTCTCCAAGTTTCCATGCACTTGCCCAAGGTTAGGGGCAGATATGGGAGAGGAGAAAGGAGAGGGGCTGGGATGCCGCCAAGCGGGTCATGGATAGCCCAGTGGGGAGATGTTCATAAAGGCCAAGCACCACAAATGCACACACACACACACACAAGCATAGACACACACACACACACACACACACACACACAAGCATAGACACACACACAAGTATAGACACACACATATACACAGACACAAGCATAGACACACAACCAGACACAAACACACAAGCATAAATACACACACACACACACACACACACACAAACATAGATACACACACACACACACACACAAGAATAGACACACACACACACATACACATACAAGCACAGACACAGACATACACACACACACACACACACACACACACACACATGCACTTACACACACACACACACATACATGTACGGACACACAAGCACAGTGGTGGGCATGTAGTGAGCCTGCCAAATAAAATCTACAGCTAACCACCACACTCACATGTGCTCATAGTACCCCGTACAACCACACACACATGTGCTCATAGACCCTAGGCCCCAGTCCCACCACACACTCATGTGCTCAAAGTCCCCAGTACCACCACACTCATGTGCTCATAGGGCCCAGTCCCACCACACTCACATGTGCTCATCGTACTACCACACTCACATGTGCTCATAGACACTCATGTGCTCATAGGCCCCAGTACCACCACACTCATGTGCTCATAGACCCCAGTGCCTTCAGGAGTCCACATTGAGATCAGGAGGGGCAGATAGGGGCAGAGGGCAGATGAAAGGGCAGGTCTGGGAGAATACGAGTGTGTCCTTTCACACGTGTGTCTTTACAGGGAGGCGTTCAAGAAAGTGTGTGTGTGTGTGCACTAGACCTAGTGTGAACACACACCGGTGGTTGTCCAAGCACGATCTGTAGGCCAGGACTGGTCTTAAAGGTCACACACACACAACCCAACAGTGAGGCATCACATGACTTTTAAAATCAGATGCGTAGGACTGGCATATTTATTCTGGTTGTCTGTCTTCCTCTCTTTCTCTCTTTCTGTCTTTCTTTGTTGTTTTTTTGTTTAGTGTGCACATCTGTATGTGATAAAGACAATGAAGACTCATCAGAGCTGAGCTGAGGCCTTGTGTGTGTGTGTGTGTGTGTCTGTGTCTGTGTGTGTTTGAGTCTGGCAGATGATGGCAGGAATGGTGGGAGTTATTGTTTAAAGTTTCAGGGGAGGGGAACAGAAAAACACCCCAGAGGAAATGTGACACCGTGCCACTTGAGTCCAGTCCCAGACTCATCCTGTTCATGAGCCCCCCCCCCCCACACACACACACACACACACACACACACACACACACACACACGTTCTCTGTTTCTCTCTCTTTCTCGCTCTCTCTCTCTCCATCTGGGAGTCTCCCCCCCCCCCAAACAATCCATCGCATATGGTCTCATTCTCCATCGGACTCCCTCTCTCTCTCACTTCTTCTCTTTCTCTCACTCCACCTTTCTTTCTCCATGTGTATGTTTCTGCCTCTCTCTCTCTCTCTCTCTCCCTCTCTGTCTGTCTTTCTCTCTCTCCGTTTCCCCTCAAAGGTTCCAGCTCTGTTTGTTATGACGTTTCTGTCTAATGATTACCCGGGTGGCCAAAGTTCTAAGGTAATAACGTTTGTATCCAGCTGGTTAGAAAGCAAAGATCCAGCCCATTCAGGACACAGCTTCTAAAGACTGTGGTTAGGACATGCACGCACGCACGCACGCACGCACGCACGCACGCACGCACGCACGCACGCTCTCTCCTCTCTGCTCCTCTCTCCTCTGACGCTCTCTCCTCTGATGCTCTGCTCCTCTCTCCTCTGATGCTCTCCTCTCTCCTCTCTGCTCCTCCTCTCTCCTCTGCTCTGATGCTCTCTGCTCCTCTCTCCTCTGCTCTGATGCTCTCTCCTCTCTGCTCCTCTCTCATCTCCGATGCTCTCTGCTCTCCTCTGCTCCTCTCTGCTCTCTGCTCCTCTCCTCTCTGCTCTCTCCTCTCTCTCCTCTCTCCTCTCTCTTCTGACGCTCTCTGCTCTCTCCTCTGATGCTCTCCTCTGCTCTTCTCTCCTCTGATCCTCTCTGCTCCTCTCTCCTCTGACGCTCTCCCTCAGAGGCAGTCACTGATGAGGTTAACGGGATGAAGCATGTCGCTCCTTCCCTCCAGTAAACATCACATGACCGTGCTTACAGCCCCAGCAGAGGTAAACACTAAACAACAAACACACAGCTGTTAGGGATTGGACCGTCTCTGGGACTGGTTCAGCCCGGGTCCGGCCCCGAGTCACCTGCTAAGTGGGAGGAACCCTGAGCCCTGTAGAACCGCCTGTCTGCAGGAACCCTGAGCCCTGTAGTACCGCCTGTCTGCAGGAACCCTGAGCCCTGTAGTACCGCCTGTCTGCAGGAACCCTGAGCCCTGTAGTACCGCCTGTCTGCAGGAACCCTGAGCCCTGTAGTAGTGCCTGTCTCTCAGCACAGAGTGACTGAGGAACCTCATGGCTGGAGTATGTACTGCAGTTAAGTCCCCTGTGCAGCTCTGTGCAGTTAACTCATAAGGGGAGCAGGAGAGCACAGCTCTTAATCACACAGCTGTGCTGTGTAGAGGAGCAGGAGAGCACAGCTCTTAATCACACAGCTGTGCTGTGCAGAGGAGCAGGAGAGCACAGCTCTTAATCGCACAGCTGTGCTGTGCAGAGGGGCAGGAGAGCACAGCTCTTAATCGCACAGCTGTGCTGTGCAGAGGCTCATGGTCTACTGGTGCCCCGTGACCAGTCCCATTTAAATTCACACTAATGGATTCAGCAGATGATATTATACAAAGTGGCTTACGGTACCGAGGCACCTCATGATCAGTGTTTGCTGCCTGCTTGCTGAGCTCCTGGTGTCACCACCACCTTCCTCTACCAGTGTGTCTACCAGCTGATCTTCAGTAACCTCAGGACTCTGCCTGCTTCTCCTGGGGTTGCCACCAACTTCCTCTACCAGTGTGTCTACCAGCTGAGCTTCAGTAACCTCAGGACTCTGCTGACTCTGCTGCTTCAGCTGTAAATCCAGCATGAGGAATGGAAGTCATAGTTCATTCAGATTTCCATAAATCCAAGAGATAGCCTGAGTCGAAGATGAAAAACACATGTGAGAGAAGAGAGAGAGAGAGGAAGAGGGAGAGGGAGGGAGAGAGAGAGAGGAAGAGGGAGAGGGAGGGAGAGAGAGAAGAAGAGGGAGAGAGGGAGAGGGAGAGCGAGAGAGGAAGAGGGAGAGAGAGTGAGAGAGAGGAAGAGGGAGAGAGAGAGTGAGAGAGCGAGAGAGGAAAAGGGAGAGAGAGTGAGAGAGAGAGTGAGGAAGAGGGAGAGAGAGTGAGAGAGAGGAAGAGGGAGAGAGTGAGAGAGAGGCCCCCTAGTGCAACTGATAGAACAGAGAGGAGGGGAGAGGAGGGGAGAGGAGCCGTGCTTTCACCATTCTAGTTCCTCTCCAGTACTGTGGAAAAGGACCATAAATCAGCCTTTGGTCATGGCCGATAGACTGGAGACATCGCCATGAGCAATGAAGAGTCTATCTCCCACAGCCGGCTCCTCAGGAGTGGGGCTGGCCCGGACGTGGCGTGGGTCTGGCCGGTCGGTGCCAGATGTGTTCTAATGGAAGTTGCATGCTGGGTATACAGCACTGACTGGAACTACTTAGCACAAGAGTAATCACTCATATCTAGGCATCTGGAACAGTAACAAATACTGGGTCAATGACTTAAGTTAAAAAAGTTGAATGTACAGTCAAAGACAGATTGCGAAAATGAGAGTGTCCAAAATCTAGATGTCTAAACTGCAGATGACAGCAGATGTCTCAATTCAGAAACAAAAGGACCCAAGTTCACGTCATTCCATGACAAACCAGCCATCATACACCTTGATAGATCATGATAATAGCATCAACAATCTGCAGGCTGAAGACCTGGTGTAGCCTACATGAGAGGAAATTGAATGTCCAAATTCAGGCAAATGTTCCACATTTACAGACGTATTTGTGTGTTGTTGAAACTTGTTGAAAGTTTGCATTGTCACAGAGACTGTGAGAAGCAAATTGTCAAACATATCTACCTTTAGTCTTTTTTTTGGGAGTGCCAGTAAAGACAGTATTTCTTAATTTGCGTTAGGAAACACACAACTTATTAAACACACACACACACACACACACACACACACACACACACACACCCACACCCACAAACTTACCTGTTTAAAATCAGCGACAAAAGTTATGAGCGTGCCATCTCCTTGCTTGTACTCCAAGCTTATGGAGTCTCGCTCACTGTCCGCTTCTAAAACTTCATTAGTGATTTGTCCATCAGGTAAGCGTACACGCACCTTTAATTCTGAGCAAAATCCCAGTTGAATTAAATTTATCACCCAGAGAAATAAACTTATCCGAACTGAACCCCGTAAAATCCACCTCGCAAACATCCCAAATCGTCCAACAAATCGCAGAAGCAAATTTCTGAATTCTTGATAAGAAGTTCCGAAAAGTCCCAGTTGAAGATCACAATATACCAAACTTCATCTCAATCCGCCAAACTTGGAACATATCCGCGGTTCTCTGCGCTGGTGGTAAATCAGTCGTTGTGTTGTTTCCATACTTTCGAAGTAGTACGGACAACAGAACATTCTCTGAATGAACTGGCAAAGATTCTTCTCTGAGTGAATTACAACTCAGCGCGACGCGAAATCAATCTCAGATTTTCACTCCGACCGAACTTCTCATTCAGGACCTTCCTACAGCCCCTGGCCGTAAGTACAGTCGCAGTGTGACACCTCTCCGTTTCATTCAGAGAGTAGTGCATGCTGCCTCGGTCTTGCTTTCTGTTTTTCTTCTCAGTTTTTTTTTTCACCTAACGCTGAGCCGTCACTTCCTTCGCAATACCAACTACAGCGCAGTTCTTGCACGGCCTCCAAAGTTTCAGTGGCAGGACTGCCTAGCCTTGTAAACTCTTAAAGGCATAGCGTCCCAATCCATGAGCGTCATATACACTTTTTCTATCTTTGTACAGCCAAGCCTATATACTTTTGCTACTTTTGTTTGAGAGTAGACTAATAGACTAGACTTGCATTGTATTTAATTGATAACACTTAAGTCAAATAAATAATGTATGATTATCTAAGTCACCTTGGATGAAAGTGCCAGCTAATGAAATATCTATAACCGTTACGGTATGATAAATAAACACATGCAATATGTTAATACATTTAATATTAATTAATATTACTAAAATGTCTAAAATACTAAGAAGTACTACAAAATACACTCCCGACATTTTCCCTTATGTGCATACAGGTTTTTCAAGTCTATTCCACATCTTGTAAGACAAAATAGAATGTGAAAATAAGCATGTGTAATTTGAGAACATTTTGTACAAAGCAAATGGAAAAGTGAGTTATTTTTACTATTATAACTCAATCTGTTAGTTTATTTATTTTAACTATTATAACTCAATCTGTTAGTTTATTTATTTTAACTATTATAAACTCAATCTGTTAGTTTATTTATTTTAACTGTTATAACTCAATTTGTTAGTTTATTTATTTAACTATTATAACTCAATCTGTTAATGTATTTATTTTAACTGTTATAACTCAATCTGTTAGTTTATGTATTTTAACTATTATACCTCAATCTGTTAGTTTATTTATTTAACTATTATACCTCAATCTGTTAGTTTATTTATTTTAACTGTTATAACTCAATCTGTTAGTTTATTTATTTTAACTATCATACCTCAATCTGTTAGTTTATTTATTTTTACTATTATAACTCAATCTGTTAGTTTATATATTTTTTACCGTTATAACTCAATCTGTCAGTTTATTTACATTTATTATATCGTGTTTGTGCAAATGGTGCCCTTGACATTTTGGCATTGAAAAATGAAATAATCACATAGATCACAGAGAGAGCATTTGATAGATTGATGGATTAATTGCTTTGTCCCAAACTTGCTGACTGGTGGTTTTAACAGATGGCTCAGAAAATTGGTGGTTGTGTGAAGACAAGCCCTCCCTCCCCCCCCCCCCCCCCCCGCATTAAAAGGAAAACTTAACACCGATGCTCATGCATATTCTTGACTTTTTATGATGTCTGGAGGGGAGACATTGACCTCTAGAGCCCCACACATGGAGAAACATCTGGAAGTCTGGTGGTGATCAAAGCGCCACATTAAACGCAGAGTTGTCTCTTGGAGACCAGGATGTTCCATCCACCAGCAGGCTCACACCTGAGCGTCCCTCTCCTCAGGTGAGGCAGCTCTTCCTGGGTGGGCCCGGGTCAGCGACCCCCAGACAGGACAGCACTTATGGAGCTTCAGCAGAGGGGAAACTAACAGAGAGGCAGAGAGGGGAGGGGAGGAGAGATGAGAGGAGGAGAGGAGATGGGGAAGAGAGGGGAGAGGAAAAGAGAGGAGAGAAGATAGGAGAGGAATGGAGAGGAGTGGAGAGGAGATAGGAGGAGGGAGTGGAGTGGAAGGGAGGTAGAGGAGGGGAGAGGAGAGGAGCGGAGTGGAGAGAAGGGTAGAGGAGGGAGAGGAGGGGAGTGGAAGAGGAGAGGAGAGAAGGGGAGGGGAGGGAAGGGGAGAGGGGAGTGGAGTGGAGTGGAGAGGGGAGTGGAGCGGAGAGGAGGGGAGGGGAGCGGAGTAGAGCAGGCCAGAGGTTTTGTTGTTGCAGCTTCAGGCTGATAAGAGAAGCTGTATTAGTGCGGTGCCGTTTCAGTGCGGTGCATGGGGACCAAGTGGATGTCATTTAATCATCTCTTTGTTCAACTGAAATTAAAGATGTGTGTATTAATTGAGAATGGTGTATTAATGGAGAATGGTGTATTCATTTAATATGAACTCTGTTGTAAAAACTGTAAAACCTTGTCAAAACAAAAAGGTCTTTAATTTTAACAAATCAATGAAAAAATTCTTGAAAGCGAATTATCTGCTCAAAATCAGTTGCAGTTGGAGATGGACTTCCCATTGACTTTGCTTACCTGATGCTGTTTCTGTTCAAGCTCAGAGCAAAGTGCAGAGCCTTCTTGAAACGCGTTGGCGCCTCAAGCCAAAGTTTCATCCATTTCATCATACTCACCGCACAAAGGTGTTCATGATTAACCAAACATTCAATAATGCAGCCATCAATAAAGCCCGAGGATAGGCTGCCTGGGCCACGCCACCAGGCCTGGCACGGCTCCACACAGGGTATGCTCTCCCATGCCACCAGGCCTGGCACAGCTCCACACAGGGCATGCTGTCCCAAAGCCTCCGGGCGAGCTCTGTTTCCTGGAATGGCGCAGACCTAGGCGCCCTGCTGAACCAGCGCAGCCAGGGCCGTAAACATGGTGAGTTATTAGTTGGCAGTCGGACAAAGCAGCCCACTGGCACCTGCTGGGAGCCGGGCACACATTCACACGGCTTGATGGGATACCTGGGCGGGGCTAAACCAATAGCGCGGCGAGCAGCGGGGGGGGGGGGGGGGGGGGGGGGTTTTGGGGGGACAGGGGGGCTGCTCTTTTTATAGTTGAATCTCCACTCTGATTAAGTGCAGGATGAATGATGCACTTTCACTGGCAAACAACAGTGCCGTTTTCCTACATTCTACTTGAGTGGACACTAGCCATTCCTTTCTCTTTCTAGCTAAATCTGTCTCTGATTCGATCTCTCTCTCCTGTCTCACTCTTATTCTATCTCTCTCTCTTCCTATCTCTCTCTGTCTCTCTCTGTCTATTTCTCTCTCTCCTTCCTCTCTCTCTGTCTTTGTCTCTTCTCCTATCTCTCTGTCTTACTCTCTCTTTCCATCCATCTCTCTCTCTCCTTCCTATCTCTCTCTCTGTCTATTTCTCTCTCTCCTTCCTATCTCTCTCTCTGTCTCACTGTCTTTCTCTCTTCTTCTTTTTTATGTCTCGTTCTTTCTCCGTCATTATTTAAAACGTGTTTGTGGTTAGTGACTCATAGAATATGGTTTTTACCCCACCCTGAACCCTTATCTAAATACACATTCAATCAAAGAATGCATTCATGGGCTGGATGGTCAACAAGCACCATTTAGAAAAAGCGATCTGTTATTCCAGGTGAAAGCATTTATTTCTATAACTGTTGGAACTAGAAAAAAAAAAAAACTTGGAATGCTAAAGTGTGGAAAGCAACAAACCATAGAGTTATAAGTGGGGTGTGTGGAGGTTGTCGTGAGCATACCATTATTGTGTACAATCTTGTGTGTACGTGTCTACTGTCTGAGTGTGTGAGTGTGTGTGTGTGTGTGCGTGTGTGTGTGTGTGTGTGTGTGTGTGTGTGTGTGTGTGTGTGTGTGTGTGTGCATGTGCGTGTACTGTTGTGTGAGTACCACTTATTATGTACAGTGAGATGATATAAATCCAGTTGGCAGAACATGCAGGGACAGGGCCCTGGTGTGCCTCTGCTTCAGGTATCATCACCTTTCGTGCACGACTGAGCTAGCAGCCAGCCGTGCGGTTTGTGTCCTGTTTCACCCCCACCTTGCATATCATCCTTAAGTAAGACAGGCTTGTAGAGACTCAGCTCCCAGCCCAGATAGCGCTGAGATAGAGCTCTGCCTCATGCTAAAGCGTAGCATAGATAGCGCTGAGATAGAGGTGCGCCTCATGCTGAAGCGTAGCATAGATAGCGCTGAGATAGAGCTGCGCCTCATGCTGAAGCGTAGCATAGATAGCGCTGAGATAGAGCTGCGCCTCATGCTAAAGCGTAGCATAGATAGCGCTGAGATAGAGCTGCGCCTCATGCTAAAGCGTAGCATGCATTTATATTCGCACTGATTGTAATTAGATCCTCAAAGATCTCAACTTGTATCTCAACTTGTACTTCAGCTACAGCATTTAAATGTAATCAGCTCATTTCAGACAAGCCACAAATGGTGGTCTATTTTACAAATGCAGATGCACTCTGATAGGCAAGGTTACTTTGCATGCAACTTCTATCCAACACCCCCCACATTGCAAAAAAGGACATTCCTTGGGGTGTCTTTTCCCTCTGAACTGGAGTCAAGAAACCACCCAGACTACTGATCCCTCCCGGCCTGGGACAATTGCGTTTATCTGTTTGGTATTTTGGATTAACCCGACCAGACAGCACGACTCTAACACCACATTCTTCAGTCGGAGGTCTCTGCTGTTGAAAAAGAGCCGCTAGCACAGATGAATTAGCCTGTGCGAGAGCCGCTTGCCCACTGGCACTGATTTAAGGGGTGACCCCGTCAGCATTTGACCTCTGGGGTGTAAAGCATGCTCCACCAGCCCCCCACCCCCCCCACCCTTTGTCAATTGGGAAGTGTCCTTTGTCCGGTGATTTAGTGAGGATATGTGTGTCTGGGGGAAGAGATATGGGTTGGTTGACTATGTTGACACCAGATTCTTCTCCTCCCTCACTCCATGGTTCACATGGAGGGGACTTCTCACCAGAGAGGGTAAACAAGCGCCAGTCAATGGGAGAGCGTTTACATTTGGGGGGTGCCGGGGACCGTCAGGATGACTCTAATTAAAACAAACACAAGATAGTGCTCTCCCTGTGTCCTCTCACCTCAACCAGGGATCGTTTCTCCAATGCATTATGGTGACATGGTCCTCATTAAAGGGCCCATCCTCAATTCCAATCCAAGACAGTCCTCATCAATTTCGTTGTACTTGTGCAATGACAAATAAAGATATTCTATTCTAAAGGGCACAATTCTGTGTCCTCCCCTACTTGGCCATGCTGAGTGAAGCTTTAGAAAGGCAGTCCAGGGCCATTCAGATGGCATCGAGACGCTCGCTGCCGCGCTCGCCCACAAACCTCCCGTCTGCACTCCCCATCTGCAACCGCCCATTCATCTGTTGCTCCGGGTCCAGACAGTAAAAAAAGAAGAATTCTGTGGAGCTCTATCACTTTGTGGGCAGCCAGCGGGGCGACCCAGACTGGGTGTCTGGCACACAGTGAGAGAGTGCACATACAGTGAGTAATTGTGCTGACCTTCTTTCGTGATGGATGCTGTGCCTTAACTCCTCGTTTGTTTTTTAAAAGGCAGAGCCCCGCTTTGAAAGGGCACACTGGTGCTCCCTGGGAGGGGATGATGTGAAAAGCCAACAGCTTCATCTTCTTCCCACAAGCATTTAAAGCTGGTGCCTCAGAAAAAAAAATCATTTGAAAATCCAAATATTGCACTTTTAAAATGTCCCACACAATGACCTCCTCCATGATCAGGAGTACCAAAAGGAATCCCACTTACACCTGAAAATCTATCTGTAGCCAAATAGCTATTAACTCTGATAGGAGTTCCTTCACTTAGTACTTGGTTAAAGCACCTTTGGCAGCAATGACAGCCTCTTGGGAATGGCCCTACAAGCTTGGGAATGACCCTACACGCTTGGGAATGATCCTACACACTTGGGAATGATCCTACAACCACCGTGTTTGACTGTTGGGATTTAATGGGTGATGCTCAGTGTCTGGTTTCCTCCACACACGCCGTAAGGAATTGTGATCAAATAGTTCAATATTTGTTTCATCAGACCAGATCATTTTGCTTCTCATGGCCTGAGAGTTGTTCAGCTGCTCTTTGGCAAACTCCCAGTGGGCTGTCATGTGCCTTTTAGGGAGGAATGGCTTCCGTCTGGCCTCTCTACCATACAGGCCTGATTGGTGGAGTGCTGCACTGATGGTTGTGCTTCTGTAAGGTTCTCCCGTCTCCACAAAGGAACTCTGGATCTCATTCATGTTGACCATTGGGTTCTTGGTTACCTGCCTGACCAAGACCCTTTCGTTCCCAATTGCTCAGTTTGACTGAACTGCCAGATCTAGGAAGACTGTTGATGGTTCCAAAATCTCTTCCATGTGAGAACGATGGAGGCACACACACACACACACACACACACACACACACACACACACACACACACACACTTTCAATGCTCCAGAAATGTCCTTGTATTTTTGCCCAGATCTGTGTCTTGACACAATTCTGTCTCGCAGGTCTACGGACAATTCTCTTGACCTCATGGCTTGGTGTTCACTCATAGAGCACCATCAGCTTCTAAGACCTTATTTAGACAGGTGTGTGCCTTTCCTAATCATATCCAGTTGTGAGACCTTATATAGACAGGTGTGTGCCTTTCCTAATCATATCCAACTATGAGACCTTATATAGACAGGTGTGTGCCTTTTCTAATCATATCCAACTATGAGACCTTATATAGACAGGTGTGTGCCTTTCCTAATCATATCCAATTATGAGACATATAGACAGTTGTGTGCCTTTCCTAATCATATCCAACTACGAGACATATAGACAGGTGTGTGCCTTTCCTAATCATATCCAATTATGAGACCTTATATAGACAGGTGTGTGCCTTTCTTATCATATCCAATTATGAGACCTTATATAGACAGGTGTGTGCCTTTCCTAATCATATTTACCTATGAGACCTTATATAGACAGGTATGTGCCTTTCCTAATCATATCCAATTATGAGACCTTATATAGACAGATGTGTGCCTTTCGTAATCATATCCAACTACAGTATAAGACCTTATATAGACAGGTGTGTGCCTTTCCTAATCATATCCAACTATGAGACCTTATATAGACAGGTGTGTGCCTTTCCTAATCATATCCAGTTGTGAGACCTTATATAGACAGGTGTGTGCCTTTCCTAATCATATCCAGTTGTGAGACCTTATATAGACAGGTGTGTGCCTTTCCTAATCATATCCAGTTGTGAGACCTTATATAGACAGGTGTGTGCCTTTCCTAATCATATCCAGTTGTGAGACCTTTTATAGACAGGTGTGTGCCTTTCCTAATCATATCCAATTATGAGACCTTATATAGACAGGTGTGTGCCTTTCCTAATCATATCCAATTATGAGACCTTATATAGACAGGTGTGTGCCGTTCCTAATTGTATCCAATTAATTCAATTGCACAGGTGAGCTTCAAGCAAGTTGTAGAAGCATCTGAAGAAACATTGATAGTTGTAGGATGGACCAGAGCTCAGTTGCAAGTGTAATATCTAAGAGTAATTTCTAAAAAAAATAACAACACTCCAAAATAGATTGAGATGAGATAATTGAATTAATTTTAAGATGAGTCTGAAACATAACAAATTGTGAAAAACTTTTTACATTTTTTTTTAAAGTAGGTGAAACAGTGGGTTTTTTTGGTAGTCACAGTTGTGACCCGTAGGATAATGTGTTAATTATACAGTTGTGACCGGTAGGATAATGTGTTAATTATACAATGTAAATGAATTCTCCTAGATGAAGTCATCAAAATTCTTATATACCCCAGCCCAGTTATAAACACATTTAAAGCTCTTATATACCCCAGCCCAGCTATGAACACATTTAAAGCTCTGCCACCAGCAGTCCCCAGCATTGCCACTGCAATACTTGATCACATTGTAGTGTGACTATTTTACATGCTGTGGGGGAGGTTATTATCACTGATCATTTTCCTGTCATGATCTGTTTGCATAAATTCAGCATATGCACTCAACAGCCTGGCTGGCAAATGGCCTGCATCCCCATCATAGTCCATATCTGACCCATCTCTGGCACAATCACAGAGGATCTTTCTCATTATAAGGGATGACTGCAATGGTGCATTGTCTGGGCGGTCAGCTAGATCCGGCATATCCAGAACTTGACTCAAAGTGAAAGTAAAACAAAGAGCAGAGTAGAAAGAAAGGTAGACCCAGAACTCTGTATGTGTAGAAGTATGTGTCTGCCGACATGCACCTAGCTGTTATACTGCCAGTCACTAATGTTGCCATCAACATGTTCACTCGTTCTATGACCACACTGAACGAAGTTGAGTAATTGCAAAAGCTTATATCAGTACTAGACACCTTAAAGCTGATGTGTAGCAAACGTTTTTGTTCTATCTTAATGTTAGCATACTTTACTAATTTATTGTTTGGGTGCTTTGCAGCCATCCCCTTCTCATGATGCAACCAGGAAGCAAATAGCTCTGGTCATGTGACAATTTACTCCAAACATGTGACACTGCACATATTTTAATGAGACCCTTTATTATTTCCGCATTTGCTGGAAATGCATTGATACATCATTAAGTACCATTTTTAGAGCCTTATAACTGAAAACATTTTTGTGGTCATTTTGCAGTATTGTGACTGGTAGGATTTAATGGGTTAGCCCGTAAGCACAAAACAGATTGTTGTATTTGGTAGAAAAGAGAAGAGAATTAGCATCAGCAGACTCTCGGGCTCTAAAAACAAAGACTGTTGCTGTTTTAATAGACTCAGATCTCAGTTTCATTAGCCATATCAAAGCAATCACCAAAACAGCCTTCTATCATCTCAAATATATTGCCAGAATAAAGAGTTTGGTGTCCATCCATGCTTTTATCTCCAGTAGGGTGGACTACTGTAATGGTCTCTTAACTGGTCTGCCCAAAAATACTATTAAACAGCTGCAGCTCATTTAAAATGCTGCTGCTAGAGTTTCATCCTGGTCTTTACTCTGGCTTCCAGTAAGTTCCAGAGAAGACTGCTACTTATCTATACATCACTGGTTTAGGCCCAGAATGCATCTCTGATATGTTTAAAGATTATAAACTAAGTAGCTAGAGCTCTTAGATCCATGGGTTCAGGTCAGCTAAT
>NW_024879596.1:0-7500 GCF_900700415.2 Clupea harengus | reverse complement strand
ACCTTCAACCTCACCACCATGGGCAAGACCAAAGAGTTGACCAAGGACGTCAGAGATAAGATTGTAGACCTGCACAAGGCTGGAATGGGTTACAAAACCATCGGCAAGCAGCTTGGTGAGAAGCAGACAACTATTGGTGCGATTATTCGTAAATGGAAGCAACACCAAACAACTGTCCATCGCTCTAGGTCTGGGGCTCCATGCAAGATATCCCCTCGTGCGGTATCGTGATCATCCGAAAGGTGCAGAATAACCCCAGAACTATACAGGGGGAGCTTGTGAATGATCTCAAGGCAGCTGGGACCACAGTCACCAAGAAAACCATTGGCAACACACTACGCCGTAATGGTTTGAAGTACTGCAGAACTCGCAAGGTCCCCCTGCTCAAGGAAGCACATGTACAGGGCCGTCTGAAGTTTGCCAATGAACACTTGAATGATTCTAAGGAGGATTGGGAGACAGGATGTGGTCAGATGAGACCAAAATCAAGCTCTTTGGCATCAACTCGACTTGCCGCGTTTGGAGGGGGAAGAATGCTGAATATGACACCATCCCCACCGTCAAGCATGGAGGTGGAAACATTATGCTTTGGGGCTGTTTCTCTGCCAAGGGTACAGGACGACTCCACTGCATCGAGGGGACTATGGATGGGGCCATGTAATGTGGAATATTGGGCTTGAACCTCATTCCCTCATTCCCTCCCATAGAAAACGCAACCTTAAGGATTTGGAGAGGATCTGCAAAGAGGAGTGGACCAAAATCCCTCCTGAGATGTGTGTAAACCTAGTGACCAACTGCAAGAAAAGTCTGACGTCTGTGCTTGCCAACAAGGGTTATTCCACCAAGTACTAAGTCATGTTTTGCTAGGGGTTCAAATACTTATTTTCTGCATCAAATGCAAATTAAGTCATAAATGTTATAAAATGCAGTTTTCTGGATTTTTTTGTTGATATTCTGTTTCTCACTGTTAAAATACACCTATTACAATTATAGATCACACATTTCTTTGCAAGTGGCCAATCTTGCGAAATCGGCAGGGGTTCAAATACTTATTTTCCCCACTGTATATTAGGGGGAGAGTGATTGTGTGTGTTTATGTGTTTGTGTCTGTATGACTGTGTGTAGACTGGGAGGAAATGTGTTTGTGTGTCTATGTGTATGTGTATGTATATTAGGGGGTGAGTAATTGTGTGTGTGTGTTTGTGTGTGTACGTGTCTGTGTGTGTGTGCACGCCTAATGGCAGACTTTACTCATTCCAGTCTGGCTGTGTTTGCAGATAAGAGTTTAAGTGCGGTTCAAGCCAAAAAAAGCCAATTTCTTCCCCATCTTCCCTTCCCATCCAAACAGCCTGATTTCTGTAGGAGCGGGATCACAGTGGAGTTGTCATGGCAAAAAGTGACCGGGTGCCAAAAAGAGCCCGGGTGATGTAATATTGGCTTTCGAACGACTTTTGAGTGACAGTTGCTATACCAACGCTTGCATTACGTAACCCGGACACTACGTAACCCGGGCACTTTTTGGTCAGTCTCAAGAGTCGTTCGAAAGCCATCAGCTACTTGTTAGTCACTTAATATTGTGCCTAAAACTATTAAGTATTCCGTTTTAGCTACACCTGCCGGTATCCTGTACATCAACATTTGCAGTCAATACTACTTTTTTAATCGCTATATATTGTGGCTAAACACATTTTTACCCGGTAAATAAAGTGTTCCATTTTAGCCGTTTACATCATCATTTGCATTTCAATTGAAATTGTTTAGAGTAGAAATTCGTTTTTATAACAAGGAGAAAATATACTGATATACGGTGCTTGTTTATCTACCGTTTTAGCAAGCCAGCCAGTTAATTTGCTAACATCTTAAATAATATACGGTGCTTGTTCATCTACCTTTTTAGCAGGCCAGCCAGTTAATTTGCTCACATCTTAAATAATATACGGTACGGTGCTTGTTCATATACCTTTTAAGCAAGCTAGCCAGTTAATTTAATAACATCTTAAATAACATATGGTGCTTGTTCATCTACCTTTTAAGCAAGCCAGCAAGTTAATTTGCTAACATCTTAAATACTATACGGTGCTTGTTCATCTACCTTTTTAGCAAGCCAGCCAGTTCATTTGCTAACATCTTATCGCAAAGATACCTATTTCCGCCCGAGACCTATAATCGCTCTCACGCGGGTAAACGTTACTTAATATTGATTTCTGTATCAACCAGGATAACGGATTTTAAACACCATACGCTCCTACCCAAAAAGGGTATTTAACTTGTATGTGTGCAAAAAATTGAAGTTGTACAGCGTTATTTAGTGTACTAGACAGCGATTTATTTCTGTGTGTACAAACCCTCATGGAACCAACTGAATGAATTCGATTTCGCGACGAGAATTTGTGAGGGTCATAGAGCTTTCCATAGACATATATACAGAAAGGGTGATTATGGGTTCCACCTCCTGTATCAGCTAAATTTGCGTGTCGGTCTACACAACGGAAAAAAACTGAAAACACGTTTCAGTTGAAATCCAAACAAGTTACCAGTCCTAATCTAGACACCCACCGCTACTGAAATAAATATTTTTCGATCTATAAATATTTTGAACTGTTTGTCACTTTTTTAATAGCTGGGGCGGTAATAGGTATCTTTACGCTAAATAATATACGGTGCTTGTTCATCTACCTTTTTAGCAAGCCAGCCCGTTCATTTGCTAACATCTTAAATAATTTAAGATCTACCATTATTTGTTGATATAGGCCTATTTAGAGAGACTTGGGAGAGTTCATACTAGCTTGCTAGCTAAACACTAAGCAAAATAATGTGCCCCAGCTAACGGAGTAATCGCTAACGAGTTGCTAGTGGCGAAACCGGTTGAAATGTACTTACTTTGACACTATAGCGTAAAGATACCTATTACCGCCCCAGCTATTAAAAAAGTGACAAACAGTTCAAAATATTTATAGATCGAAAAATATTTAATCAATCAATCTTACATATTGTACTTTTTAAATAACCATAACTTGCTCAATTTTCAACCGATTTTTAAACGGGTTGGTTTGTTATTAACGTCAGAGATGTAGTTATGACACTGCATACTTATGAATAATTGTGTTATTTTCTTAAAAATATCCAAAAAGCATCCCGAATTATAACCACGTACATAACGTTTGTAGGAAACCAAACCATTTGTAAATCCGTTGAAAATTGAGCAAGTTATGGTTATTTAAAAAGTACATACCACTACCAACACAATGTTATGGGTGAGCGAGCTGCCTGGGGCAAGATGGCCGCCATGTGCGGACGTTCGACTCCGTTGGACGAGACATCTAGCCTTTATATATATCTATGGTCTGACTTCCAAAAAGAGCCCGGGTGACGTAATGCTAACGTTGGTATGGCAACTGTCACTCAAGAGTCGTTCGAAAGCCAATATTACATCACCCGGGCTCTTTTTGGCACCCGGTCACTTTTTGCCATGACAGCGTGTTTTCTGGCTCTCATTTGGATTAAACAACAGGCTCCAAACACACACACACACACACACACACACACACTAACACACACACACACACACACACACACACACACACACACACTCTAACACACACACACACACACACACACACACACACACACTAACACACACACACACACACACACACACACACACACACACACACTCTGGCTCTCATTTGGATTAAAGAGCCTCTAATTAGAGTCTGTGCCCCTGCAGACTGGTAAAGTGTCCCTTTTAGAAGGGCTGTCCCCTCACAGGAAGCCTTGAGGTCTGTGGGGTAACATACATGGCTGCGTTTAAAGGCTCTGGCACACACACACACACACACACACACACACACACACACGAATGGAAAACACATGTGAAAATGAGCAGACGCGGCGCAGGGGAACCAAATTAATGTCTATTTATCCGTTTTGAAATTATTTATTTGCCCGCTAAAAACCTCCCCGCTCTGGTTGTCGTGCTCTTGTAAAAGCACCACATCAGGGCGCCGACAGCTGGGTCCGCACACCTCTGGCCGTTAGATGTGGTGACGGTTTCAAGCATTTGGCATTTTCAAAAGTGAGCCCGAGTCCCCAGCACGAGGGAGCAGCTGCCGAGTCAAGGGTTATAAACTTCACAGCTGCGTTACAACAGTGATTTATTGGGCCCTGGCGTGCAGACATTTTGCTTTTTTTTCCAAAGTGGCCATATTGCTGCATAGCAAAATCTGAAACGGCATTTTCACCATGTGTTGACATGTGCTCTGTACGTGGATATCAGTCCCGGGGTAACTAACGATCAGATATCAGTGCCGGGGTTAACTAACCATGTGTTGACATGTGCTCTGTACGCGGATATCAGTCCCGGGGTAACTAACAATGAGATATCGGTGCCGGAGTAACTAACGATTAGATATCAGTCCCGGGGTAAATAGCGATTAGATATCAGTGCCCGGGGTTACTAACGATCTGATATCAGTGCCGGGATAACTAATGATCAGATCTGCTCAGCAAATGAAATGCAAACAAAACAGTTTGCAGTTTGCTAATGCTTAAGCACTAGAGATCCGAGCAAACTGTGGAGATGAGGTGTTTGGATGAGACAACTGTCAATCAGTCATAATATGTGCTGTGTGTTGGTCATCAGGTACTAATGTAAAGAGGGGTCATCTGCATGTGAACATTTTTCCAAAAACTCTGTCGCGGGGGAGGGGGCGGGGTCCAGCGACGAAGTGTCCTCTTTTTCACAAACTCAAATCTGGTCACCCTAAACATACATCGCTATACGTTTAGCCCACTATAAACCACATTTACAACCGTCCACTGGCTGGATTTAGATGAAGCACAAAGCAAAGCAAATATGCTCGATGAACTCGATATTTCAGAGACAGCCAATCATCCCAGTGTAACCTTATTTCTGTTATGTTTTCCGTTACCTGAAGTCACGTTATGAGCCCTCAGGTCATCCTCAGCAGGTCGTTCCCAAATGACCCTAAATCAAAACTGGGAAATTTTTGTTTATCCACTACGCACCCAAACTGTGGAACACCTTATCAACATGTGTTATGATGATGTATAGATAAGATCTATATTATAAGATCTGTATGTGTTTTTTATCGTTTCTCTTTTTTACTTTTTATTTTATTTATCTTTAATTACTTCTATACTTTTGCTGAGCTGATATTCCCTGTTATACGCCTCATGGATGGATGGATGGATGGATGGATGGATTAGCTTTTTATCGTTTCTGTTAGATAAATTAATATAAAGACGTTAATAATAATGAGACAGGGACCAGCAATCAGAATTTTAATCAGCGCTTTATCTTTTGCAAAAGAGGGAGAGTGTCACAACCAAATATCATGAACAAACTCCAAAAATGAGCTGAGCGCAGCCAGTGTATATAGTTCATATAGTTCCTCAAAACATGTTTCATAAGCAAGCACGGGACATTATTCTGAGACAAGACGTTTCCCTTGTCTGACAAAATATGTCACAATCATTCATATCGCAAGAGTTGGTTCCTTAATTCAGTACATGTAAGCATTCAGATTAAAAATTGATTAACAATGTATTACAGTATCAGTTTCGCTCTGTTTTTGGGTAGTTTTTCCTCCTGAGGAATGAAAAGTGCTGCACGAATTAAGTGTTGTTTGTGTTATTATTATTATTATCATTATTATTATTATTTACACGACAACTTCAGGAACTGCGCAGGGACACACTTTAGGAGGACATATCCCAGAATCTATTTTGTCTTTTGCACACATCAGTCCTGTTCAGTTCAACACATTCTTCACACATGAGCTTATCTTGTGTGTGTAAACGGGATGTAAACGATTCTAACTCAGGTCTTGAGGGTATTTCTCTGAACTCACTGCAGTGATATGCTTACATACACTCCTGTGCAAAGGGAAATAGATGATGTAATGGTTTAGTCAATCTGGGATAAATCTAGTAATGTATCCATAGATTCAGACACAGATCCCTGTCAAACATGTGTGTCTTTCTCTTTTTGAACCCCTGAGTCTATCTGCAGATGCTGAGCTCGGCTGAGCAGGCTGAAAAATGTGAGGCAGAGTTCTGACGAGCCCAGCCCTGGAAACCATGTTTTGGGCAAACATAAAGCTTCCCATCTTAAATCAGAGTGGAGGCATGTTTGGCCTGCATGTGGGATGCTGTAACATAAATTGTGGAAGGAAGAGGGGCATATGCTATGCTGGTGCTTCAGGAAGAGCATGAAGCGAATCAGCCTCTCTGTGAAAACACTGATGGCAAGATCTGCTCTTCACTGGAACAGAGCTATCTGAGACTCATCTTTCATCTCCAAGACATTGCTTGTTTGGAAACATGTCTTGTATCAGTGCGTGAGCAGGATATTTTGGCCATCTTCTCCGCCTGCTCTGTTCTGCTTTTGAACATGTTGATCCTTGTTCCTGTGCGGCACAATGTGGCCGTCTCCAGCGCGGTGTCTGAGACGGGGGACGGGTTTGGGGTTTGTAAGGAGGTAGCACAGAACACACCCAGGCCAGAAGCTCCAGCTAATCGCAGAGGTTTAGGTGTGTGAGGTCTATGAGTCTGCCCTCACAACAGAACTCACATGTTAAATAGATTGTGGTTTCCTGGCAACAAAAGAACCCTCTTCACGCCTACGGAACAGTTCACAGGAAGAGAGTTGGATGACTTTTCAGGTCCACTAGACACACACACACACACACACACACACACACATACACACACACACACGCACACACATACACACACACAAACACACACTCTCTCACACACACACACAGGAAGAGAGGTGGATAACTCATCAGGTCCACTACACCCACACACACACACAAACTCTCCAAGTTCACTCTCTCCTGTCAGACCTGTGGAGGATCCAGTGTAAGGGGGTGTAGCGCTGAATGGAATCTCTATCAGTCTAAATAACATGGCGGCTCTGCTGAGAACTTTAAAGTTCTCCCAGTGATTCATCTCTGCAAGTCCTGGAACACATAAAGTGCTCCCAGTTATTAATCTCTGCAAGTACTGGAACACATGAAACCGGAATAGGAACAGATCCTCCGTCTGTGAGCCCCTTCAGAAGTCCACGTGGCACTATCAGCTCCGTGAGGAAAGGTTCCGGAAGGATCCGGCAGCCTGAGCGCAGTCTGTTTCCCAGAGTAAACCCAGACATCTTTGGCATGGCCGCCTCGCGCTGCAGAGCGCTAACAGCTGGCTGACTCAACATTTGATCATTTCAGAGTGTTTAGGTCAAGCTTGGGCCGGTTGTTTTTGGTAGAGGCTGGCGGGGAGGAGTGTGTGTGTGTGTATGTGTGTGTGTGTGTGTGGGGGGGGGGGGTTGGAGTCAGGGGATTGGGGTCTGGGAAGAGGAGAGGAACCCAGCTGTGCATAGCAGGAATCTGGCGTAAACCTCACAATGGAGGCCCTCAGATCAGGGGCCCCATGTTTCACAGACACACACACACACACTGACCTCCAACACAGAGCAGCCAA
>NW_024879595.1:126136-166136 GCF_900700415.2 Clupea harengus | reverse complement strand
GTTTTGTCCTGCAGCGAGTTTCTGTGAGTCCATGAGGAAGTGTTGTGTGTGGGTTCTATAAATGTTCTCTTCTTCTTCTGTTGTTTTGTCCTGCAGCGAGTTTCTGTGAGTCCATGAGGAAGTGTTGTGTGTGGGTTCTATAAATGTTCTCTTCTTCTTCTGTTGTTTGGTCCTGCAGCGAGTTTCTGTGAGTCCATGCGGAAGCTGAGGGAGACCCCGATCGTGCAGGGCATCGCTGACATCATGCTGGCCAGGGTGGGCTTACAATTCTTTCCATTCGGTTTCTTTTCCTTTAAGCCCCAACACACACACACACACACACACACACACACACACACACACACACACACACACACACACACACACACACACACACACACACACACACACACACACACACACACACACAAACACGTTTCATAACGCTCTGCTCAAAACCCTCCCCACATCTACCTGGCTATGAATACACTTCCGTCTAGTAATGGGAGGAGCCAAACAAGTAAACAAATAAACAAACGTTGTCATCAGCTCATGGCCTGTGGGGGTGTGTATGTGTGTGTGTGTGTGCAGCTTATGGCATGCTTTGAATGTTCTCTTTAGTGCCATTCTCTTCCATAAACTCAAATACTGAAAGGAAACAAAACCACTTTGAACCTAATCTCATGGATGTGTTTGTTAATAAGTGTGTGTGTGTGTGTGTATGTGTGTGTGTAGTTCGAGGGCACAGCAGGAGAGGAGTTTCAGGAGCAGGTGTCTCAGCAGAGCAGCCAGCACAGTCAGGCCCTGGAGCTCATCAAGAACAAGCAGCGCAAAGACCCACGCTTCGCACACATCATACAGGTAACACACACACACACTATAAAGACCCACGCTTCACACACATCATACAGGTAACACACACACACACACACACACACACACACACACACTAAAGACCCACGTTTCGCACACATCATACAGGTAACACACACACACACACACTAACGACCCATAGACATACATTTCTGTATGTTGATATTATACCAACAGAGGATGTGTTTGTTTGGTTGGGTAATCACATGTTTGTATGTTGATGTTTAAAGATCGCATGTTCTAATTGGTTGATTGGTTGAGTAACATGTGATTGTGATTGGTTGATTGGTTGAGTAACCTGTGATTGTGATTGGCTGATTTTAGGAATGCGAATCCAGTCCTCACTGTAGGCGGCTACAGCTGAAGGATCTGCTGGTGTCCGAGATGCAGAGGCTCACCAAATACCCATTACTGCTAGACAACATCATCAAACACACTGAGGGTACACACACACACGCACACACACACCAAATACCCATTACTGCTAGACAACATCATCAAGCACACTGAAGGTACACACACACACACACACACACACCAAATACCCATTACTGCTAGACAACATCATCAAGCACACTGAAGGTACACACACACACACACACACACACCAAATACCCACTACTGCTAGACAACATCATCAAACACACTGAGGGTACACACACACACACACACACACACACTCTCACACACACACAGGAACAGGAATAGAATTTGATAAGACCTCTTTGTCCCATGGTCTATCATGAGCTAATGTTAGTGCTGGGTGTCCACTCGACTACCTTACACCTACTAATGACGACAAGTCACCAGGCATACACACACACTCACACACACACATGCGCGCACACACACAATGATCTCCTGACTGATACGTACAATCTAACTCTTACACACTGACCCCCTGCTTACTAACACACAGGCACACATACACACACACACACACACAAACACAAACGCACACTCATCTCTCTGAATACTATATAGTCTTCCCTCGGATGGTCGCACACACCACATCTTTTATACTCACTAATGCTTGTACTGACCTGTCCATCATAGACTTACATGGATACACACTCACACGTGGCCACTCACTCTCTCTGTCTCTCTTTCTCTCTCTCTGTCTCTCTTTCTCTCTTTCTGTCTGTCTGTTTCTCTCTCTCTCTCTCTCTCTCTCTATCTGCCTGTCTGTCTATTAGTCACTCTGTCTCTCTCTCTGTCTGTCTGTCTGTTTATTAGTCACTCTGTCTCTCTCTCTGTCTGTCTGTCTGTTTCTTAGTCACTCTGTCTTTCTCTCTCTGTCTATCTCTTAGTCACTCTGTCTCTGTCTGTCTGTCTGTCTGTCTGTCTGTCTGTCTGTCTGTCTATCTCTTAGTCACTCTGTCTCTGTCTCATTTACAATTACTCATGCACACGCCTCTCTACCTTTTACATACACACACACACACACACACACACTCTCTCTCTCTCTAACTCTGCGTTCTCCTCACACAGCTGGCTCCTCGGACCTGCAGACTCTCCACCGAGCGCAGGCCTGTTGCCGCGGGATACTGCAGACGGTCAACGAGTTCGTCAGGGAGACGGAACACAGGCAGCGGCTCAGCCAGTACCAGCGCAGGCTGGACATCTCGCAGCTGGACAGGCAGGCCAATCCGGTCGCAGCACAGTTTAAGGTACCACCCACAGTCTCCAACTAAATCTGGTACTTCTCGTTTGCTACACCCTACCAGCGATCTTGCTTTTCCTTCATTTTCTGTCTATTAATATTCCTCTCTCTGTCATCTCTAAACCCCCCTCCCCCACTCTCTCTCTCTCTCTCTCTCTCCCCCTCTCTCTCTCTCTCTCTCTCTCTCTCTCTCTCTATCTATCTATCTATCTATCTATCTATCTATCTCTCCCTCTCTCTCCCCCCACTCTCTCTCTCTCTTTCACCCCACTCTCTCTCTCTCTCCCCCACTCTCTTTCTCTCTCTCTCTCTCTCTCTCTCCCACTCTCTCTCTCTCCCCCTCTCTCTCTCTCTCTCTCCGCCACTCTCTCTCTCCCCCTCTCTCTCTCTCTCTCTCCACACTCTCTCTCCCCCACTCTCTCTCTCCCCCTCTCTCTCTCTCTCCGCCACTCTCTCTCTCTCCCTCTCCCTCTCTCTCTCCCCTACTCTCTCTCTCCCTCCCCCACTCTCTCCCCCACTCTCTCCCCCACTCTCTCTCTCTCTCTCTCTCTCTCTCTCTCTCTCTCTGTAGAATCTGGATCTGACCACCAAGAGGATGATCCATGAGGGTCCTCTGACCTGGAAGGTCAGCAAAGATAAAGCACTAGGTGAGGTCATCTGCTCATTATTTTACAATGGGATCGGGCTGGCCATCAGAATGGTCACTGTACCACCATGTTGCCTTGAAATACAGGACATGCAGGACTGTGTGTGTGTGTATTTGTGTGTGTACACACGTTTCTGTGTGTGTTTGTGCACGTTCGAGTTTGTATGTGGTGTGTGTGTGTGTGTGTGTGTGTGTGTGCTGTATCTCACTCCTGCATTTGTGTGTGTGTGTGTGTGTGTGTGTGTGTGTGTGTGTGTGTGTGTGTGTGTGTGTGTGTGTGTGTGTGTGTGTGTGTGTGTGTGTGTGTGCAGAGGTGCACGTCCTGCTGCTGTGTGACCTGCTGGTGCTGCTGCAGAAGGGCCCGGATGACCGGCTGGTGCTGCGCTGCCCCTCACGCTGGCTGGGGGGTGGAGGGGGGGGCAGCGGCGACTCCAAGACCTCCTTCTGCCCCATCGTGCGCCTGGACTCCCTGCTCGTCAGATCAGTGGCCACTGGTACAGGAGGGATGGGGAGGGAGGAGGGGGGAGAGTGTAACCTGATGAAATGAGTGAAATTAAGGAATTCATTAATGATCGAAGAAAGGAGTCGGAATGAAGTCAAAAGCTCTTGATCTGGTGTAGACTCTGTTCACACGTAATGTCTTTTTCTGATGACCAATGCTGGTCAGAGCACTTTTTTCTTGAAGAAAAAAATCGCTGTTCCAAACTGCAGTTGAGAGCATCTTTTGTTACCATAGCAACTTATGCTAATGTAGAGTTAACATAGGGTAACAGGCTAGTTATACTGAAATAAACACAAACACTAACCAGAAACTCCTAAGACATGTCCAGTTTTCCTCCACTAATCAATATTGGAATATTCCTCAAGCGAGAAAAAAACGCCCTGAGTTGCAGAATAAAACCACAAATGGCACTGTTTCAAAAGAAGCTCAGGTTTTTTTTTTTTTCATCCATAGGATATAATATATATTATATATATATATATATATATATGTGATTTAAATATATGTATTAAAATGTATAACAAACGCTGACGTCACGTGTGAACACAGCCTTGGCAACTGGCTTTTGGGTTTGTCTTAGATGTTTGGTTTGCTGGGTGGTGGATTAATTTGACCAAGGTGCTTGAAGTAAATCTTTAAAGATCCAAAGCTAAATTAAGACATAAATTGGTGGATTAATGGATGAATGAATGGACTGAATGGAATTTTTTTCATAGTGCACTGAAATGTTCCATGTTGAATTATGATTGGCTGACGTGTGGTTGATTGACATCTCTGCTCGTCCTCCCTCAGACAACAAGGCCCTGTACGTCATCAGCACCTCCGAGAGCCAGATCTACGAGCTGATGGCCGGGACCTTGTCCGAGAAGAACACGTGAGTGCAACACCAGCTGCATCTGGATTGGCTTTTCAGGGTGAGTGGCAGCTGACTGACCAATGATCTTGCTTCTTGCGTTTGTTTGCTCACAGGTGGAAGGACTTGTTGGAAAAGACAATCTTACTGGCCACAGAGAATGCGAGATCAGCCAAACAAGGATCGCAACAAACCACGTGAGTTATAAATGTTCGCCATTGAAAATAAGAAATCCATTCTCTTTTCCATTCTAGGCATGTTTTTGCATTCATTGCAGTCATTTTGTTTTATCAAGTGTAATCAGAGTTTAGCCCTTTCAGAGTTCCTGGAAGAGTTTCATTAGAAACACACATGTTGCTCCAGCTCTTCTCCATCCTAGTCTCTCACTCTGTGTGTCGAGTCTTTTGTTTTCTCCGGCTCCCTTTGTGAACTCTGGCTGGATGTGTATTTCAGTGCTGTTTGTTCACCCCCTCACCCCCTCTCACCCCTCTCCCTGTGTTTGTGCTCCTGCAGCTCCAACCTGGACTCCCCGGGGGGCCCCGCTTACCAGCCAGGTGAGATCTGACGCCGCCCTGTGACAGGAACCCTTATGGAACCTGACGTCACAGCGCTACAGTCATCCGTAAACAGGAGAACCATCCGTTTGCATTGGACCTCTGGCTCATGGGTTTAAAACCAGTGCCTATTGCCACTCGTCATTAATGGATATTGGAAAAGAAGCTTTTTTTATATATATATTTTATTTTTAATGTTAAGGTCAAGATGAATGCAGCACTGACAAATCGTGCTGTAATCACTGTCGGAAATTTAAGATGACATTTTGTATATTTCAGTGTGGCTTTCTGAGTTTCCTTTAGTCGTGCTTAAATCCTCCCTCCCTCCTTCTCCCCCTTTAAAAGTGTTGTTAGCAGAGAGCTCCCCCTTAATGGAGCGGGAGAGGGAGAGGGAGAGGGAGTCCCCCAGTGACGAGGACAGCATGCTCACGCCCACCACACCAGCCGACCCCGCAGAGGCCTTCATCTGCACCGACCAGAGCAGCGGGATAGCAGAGGCAGCGCTACATGATGGTGAGAGAGAGAGAGAGAGACAGAGAGAGAGAGAGAGAGAGAGAGAGGGTAAGAAAGAGGAGGGGATGAGAGAGAATGAAAGAGAGGGAAGGGAGAGAGGGTGAGAGAGTGAGTTATGCCATCGATCATTAAAAATGCATATGGGTAAGAATGATCCCCCATCCTTCATTGTGTTTAGGTTAGTGGATAATAAAAGAATATAAAAGTCCTTTCCACAGTACTAGATTAGTTATGTGTAGGAGTTTGTGGCCTTGACTGCCAATCATAGTTGTCACTATGCCAACCATCATGCCTGTTTTAATTCTTCATCCTCTGTGTCTCGTTCCTTCCTCTCCCTCAGTGGAGACTCTCAGGCAGTTAATATTCCGAGACCTCGACGACGGCTGGAGCCAAGACACGGACGACACGCCCACCAATGAGACGGCCAACGAGAGGAGCCCGTTCACGGACGGACAGCAGCCTGAGCCCACTGAACCTGCCAACTCTGACTGCCCCAGCCAATGGGAGGCTGAGGAAGCAGAGGAAGCCCCGCCTCCAGAGGCAGAAGCTCCCGCCCCAAGAGTGATGCGGAAAGGTAACGAGACCAGCTCATCTCAGGTCGTTACGGTGAAATGATGGTGCCCTTGGAGTAATTTTTTTGGTGTGTTTTAGAAACCTGTGACTTGTTAATGATTGTTCTTCCTCTCTTCTATCTCTGAATCCTAAACGTTCCCCCCGTCTCTTTCTCTCCCACGCCCCCTCCACCCCTCTCTCTGCATGTGCTTAGAGCTTGCTATGATTAAGCTGATGTGATTTTAATCCTTTTTTATATGTTACTTTCTTTTCCTACTGCTTCTTTGCAACACACGGCCACACACACACACACACACACACACACACACACACACACACACACACACACACACACACGCACGCATATACTCTGACACGTACTTGTGCTGTACCCCCCCCCTGCACTGACAAACCTTGCTCTTCCCTCTCCACACACACACACACACACACACATGTACACACACAAATACACACACACACCCTATTCTCACTGCCCTCATACTTTCACGCTTTCTCACATCCTCTCCCTCTTTCTCACACACTCGCACTCACACTCACTCACTCACTCACTCACTCACTCACACACACACACACACACACACACACACACACACACACACACACACACACACACACACACACACACACACACACACACACACACACACACGTATGCATGCTTGAACACACACACACACACACACACTCTTGTGCACACACATTCCTCCCCTCCTTTTTCAGCTGTGGGTGCGGGTTCTCCTTCTCTTCCTGACGACATCACTGATGATGTCAACATCCACTCCAGCCAATCGGCAGAGTCGAGAGGTGGGGACAGTGCTCTTGGTAACCTCGATCCCTCGTAGATAGCTGTGTGTGGATGAGGAGACTAGACCCCTAACCGTTGCCATGTGCTTTAAAGGTACAGTCCTTTGCTAGAATCAAGGACTGGACCTTTTAAAGGATGGCATATACAAACACCACTGTCCTCAATTGAGTTCATCAATCAAACCAATCAATTTGCCAGTTAGAAATTAAATATTCCAATTAATAATCACATTTGTATACAATCCACCACAAAAGTAAACAATCTGATTTGTGTGATTGTTTTAAAGGGGTGTACTCTTCATCATCCTCACAACGTTGTGGTGTTGAGCAATATTCTAGACAATTTAGTTATAGGTCCTTTATATTTCATTAGCTGGAATATTTTCAATATTTTATGGGAATAGAGAGAGATGAAAGTCTAGCTGTATCCAGCTTTTTAGTTGACAACAAAATGACAAGAAAATGACACAGCTTCTTGCTGTTACGGCCAGTGGTTGCATGAAGAGGTGGTTTTGAGTGTAAAATGCATGGTGTTTTCACCAAAAACAGTCTTGTTTTTGTGATGGAAGGTCACACTTCCTGAAGTCCTAATAACGACCAGTATATGGGACAAGTTAACGTCGTCGTTTACATTCCAAACAATTGGCATGACTCCGCCAATGAAACCGGCCTTCACATTCAGGGCGATTTGTTCAACTCCAGTCAGATCCCCTCTCTGTCTGTGGATGTTTGTGTGAAGAGTGAGCATGGCATTGTTTCAAATCCGCTAACTGGCCTGAGGGGTGTGTGTGTGTGTGTGCGTGTGTGTGTGTGTGTGTGTGTGTGTGATGACCACAACAGTAGAACATAGTTCTCCGCAGCACTTAGGCTGAAGGAGACGTGCGTCAGGAAATTGTTTGTGTGACATATTTTTACTGATGCCTTTTGGACTCAACGTCATGTGAGATTCTGGAACATTCCGTGTCACTGGTTTAGGGGTGAGCGTGTTCTACTTCTCATGTTTGGAGCTCTTCAGATTCAACCCAAGCCTTAAAGTCAGAGCTGCTTGGCTGAATGTGACATTTTAGAAACATTGTTTTACTCTCAGAAAAAAATATATATATTTTGTCTGTTCCAAGCAGTCTGTTTTATCTGTCTGTTATCTGTGTTGGTGTTGTTTCAAGGCCTTGTTTAGTCTCTAGGCAGTGCTGCACAGTCAAGAGAGAATGGTGTGGTACGAAGATGACTCGACATTCTTGCAGGGGAATAATGTTGTGGGTATGTCGTCGTCTAGGCAACATGTTCTACCTGGTGATGCCCCAGGAGGCTTCGGAGGGCTTGTCTGAGGAGAGCAGCACGGATGACATCACTCGCCCCCCATTACTGGAGGTGACCTCGTCACCGCAGCAGAATTCTGAAGAAGGCTCCGGCGACGCCCCCTGCCTTTCACTGACCAATGACCGACACGAGGGCCAAGACCCCGCCCCCTGCCTCTCACTGACCAATGAGCGACCCGAGGGCCAAGACCCCGTGCCCAGTAAAGGGGAGGTGACGAGCGTCGGCCAATCGCCTGTGAGCGCCCAGCGCCACGTGGTTAAGAACGTGGACGAGATCTTCCACACCATCGGGGAGCTCATGAGCAAACTGCACAAGCTAAGGGTAAGGAATTAGACACACACACACACACACACACACACACACACACACATACACACCATTGGGGAGCTCATGAATAAACTGCACAAGCTAAGGGTAAGGAATTAGACACACACACACACAATTTCATGTAATTACTGAAACTCCCCTTCTGTAAGGAATTAGAATTAGAAGATATATACACACACACACACACACACACACACACACTCTCTCACACACACAGACACTTGCTATTAATTACTGAAACTCCCCTTCTATAAGGAATTAGAATTAGAAGATACACACACACACACACTCTTGCATGTAATTACTGAAACTCCCTTTCTGTCACTCACACACAGTTGTATACACACATCCTTATACCCAGTGTTTCAAGGAAACAGCCTGAGTGATCAGCTCTGTAGACTTTCATGGTCTGTATGTGTTCAGTTAAGACAAGCACCTCTATCTTTCTCTGTCCCTCTTTCTCCCTCTCTTTCTCTGTCCCTCTTTTTCTCTCTCTCTCTGTCCCTCTTTTTCTCTATCTCTCTTTCTCTGTACCTCTTTCTTTCCCTCTCTCTTTCTCTGTCCCTCTTTTTCTCTCTCTCTCTCTGCCTCTTTTTCTCTCTCTCTCTTTCTCTGTCCCTCTTTTTCTCTCTCTCTTTCTCTGTCCCTCTTTTTCTCTCTCTTTCGCTGGTTATCTTGCTCAGTTACTCTCGCTCTCACCCTCTCTGATTTCTTTTATGAGGTGTCACTCTTTCTCTCTTTTTATTTTCCTGTCCTCCACTCCCTCCCTCTCTCTCTCACACTTATTCTCTCTCTCTCTCTCATTGTCTCCAACACGCTCACAAATACCCACACACACACACACACACACACACACACACACACACACACACACACACACACACACACACACACACACACACTCACTTGTCTGTGTCTCACTCCTCATCCTTTCCCTAACCACCGGCCTCCTCCTTTTACAGGAAATAGAGGCGGCTCACTCTCAGCTGCTGAAAACACTACACGAGCCCTCCCCAGCCAATCAGGTCTCAGCCGACGTCAGGCAAACCACACCCACCGTGGTCAGGACGCCCTCTCTGGACCGAGGGGGATCAGGAGATGGTAAGTGTGCCTGGGTTCAAAGGTCATTGGGTCATCCCAAAAAAAAATAAACACCCAATTGCCTGTTCAATCTGTGCTTTAGATTTCATCCTCTCACACACCCCCCCCCCCCCCCCTTGTATGTATTATTTAAGCTGAAAGATGATTCAATTCAGCCTCCAATGACAGAAACTCTTAAATGTAACAAAATACCACAGATCCAGGCCATTGCTGGAGATTTCACAACCTAAAAAGCATCAACAAGGTATCGATACAGGTCCACTGTCCCCTCCAAAGAGAGGTGAAAAAAGTGGTTATTGGCTCAAATAGCAGGTTAGTTTAGCTGCACATTGGAACACTGCCCCATGCTGTGCTCAGAATGCTGCTTCCTTGCTGAGTAAAGTTATTATCCTGGGAGCAAAATAAATTCAATGTGGGAAAGTTTTATCCACTATTGAGCCTGGAGGCTCTGGTTTATATATCACCCGTAGGGATTAAGTGTAAATGCTGTGAGGATGCTTTCCGTGTGGCCTGAGCAGGACACTGGTTCTGTTTTGAATGGTATTTTTTATCTGACTTGTCCCTGGCTGTTTAGCATTCACTTCAGTAGGGAGTAATGGATGAATGGGCTGCTACTTTCTGTCTCTTTCAACAAATGTCTCTTTTTTTTTTTCTCTCCTCGCTCTTTCTGTTCATCCCATCCAGGAAAAGAGGGAGGCCCCGTTGAACCCAAGCAGCCTGAGATCCAGTCCACCGGATTCTGACACCACTTTGGACACACACACACACACACACACACACACACACACACACACACACACAGACTGTTGGACTGGAACTCCAGCCGCCCCTTGTAATCCCAGCCCAGACCCAATTTTGTACCCAGCATGCCTTGCACCAGGAAGTAGTATCCTGACTGTAACTTATGTGTCGTTCCTTTGTCACCCACGCTGGCTCACAGAATCATGGGAAATGAAAAAAGAGAAGAAGAGGCTTTAAAAGTGAAGTCTAGTAAGAGAGAGAACGTGAAGACACGAGTTGAAGACTGAACATTTGAGAAGAAAAGGAATAGAGGAATTGGGAGGAAAACGTGTTTGAAGGAGGACTTTCGGGAAAGCACTGAAAAGTGTTAAAGAAGTTCCAAAGTTGGCGAAGTGAAGAAGCAAAGGAGAAAGAGAGGAAGAGTGGAAGAAGGAAGAGGAAGAGGAAGCAGAGCGAAAACTTTTGAAAGAGAGAAAATGAAGGTTGATCTGAATAGAGAAATAGAGAACTGAGTGGATGAACAGTAAAAAGGCAGACTAAGGAACAACTCTCTGTCAAAGGAACCCAACCTCGCCATACTACCCCACACCCACACACACACACACACACACACTCAACCACATGCACCCACCCCCCAGCACTTTACCCATAATGCATCTGTACGCCATGCAAAGCTCCGCCATGTAGCAGAGAAAATTGGACAGGGAAAGCGCCACATCCGACTCCATGTTGGCTCGCCTCCCTCACTGTGATGCACCCACTCACGCGTACCTAAGACTTGAGCCAACATGGCAGACAGAGCCAAAATGGCAGTGACCTCCATCACTGGTTGCCTTAGTGTACGTGCCCTGCTACTGAGGCCCGAAGGAACAGTCTGAAGAAGGAATAAAACAAAAATAATCAGGTTCTTTTTCTTCTTTTTTCTTTGCACGGGGACTACTCCCCTGCCATTGGACGCTGAGGACTGGGATACTGCATTAGTCACGCTCATCACGTCATGATATATGTATATACATGCTTTTTTTGTGTCGACATTGGAGGAAGGAGGGAAAACAAACATACTGAAGGAAAAGAGATTCTATCTGTTCACATATTTCATTTTTGGTTTATTTTTTTATTTTTTTTGGTTTGGTTTTTCTCAACTGAAGGAATACTGATACAGTCCCCTGTCTTGTTGCTGACACGCGTCTCCTAAAGGAAAGAGCCTGGTTTGGTGTCCATGGCCACGTGCCCCGGCACACCACGACTGCACCACAACTGCACCATCACTGCACCACGACTGCACCGCTCTCTACTGTACTGCTGTGCCGGCGACGGCATCATTCCACACTGACGTTGGAAGGACATGGTAATGTTACATACGTAAGAAGAACGAACACTATTTATGAATTCTGTCTGAAGGCAACAACAATGAAGAGACACGTGTCACGAAGAACATTTGAAAACCCATCTCATCGATGCACCCCCGACTCAGTAACACACTCCTCTACTGTATGTGTAAATACTGTGAAAACCGCCCCCCTTAGGCCCACCCCAACACCCACCACCATATTATGCTGACCTTTTCACCCCTGACCCTCGACCCCGGGCATCAGTCTGGGAGCCTGTGGGTACACCAAGGGACGAGGCTCTTAAGACTGGGTGGCCCAACTGTAGTTTCCATGGGGACACGGCCGTCTCCCACACATATTTAACCTTATTAAACACTAAAAAGAAAGAAAAGAAATGTAAGATGAGAAGAATAGGATAGGGGATGAGAGTGGGGAGATGTAGTTATGGGGTTTGAGCAGAACAGACCGTACCCCAGATGAGAGTGGGGAGATGTAGTTATGGGGTTTGAGCAGAACAGACCGTACCCCAGATGAGAGGGGGGAGAGGAGGAAGGGTTCTGTGAGGATCACTGCTGCATCATGGGAGTCTGAAGAGGAGGATCACTGCTGCATCATGGGGGTCTGAAGAGGAGGAAGGGTTCCGTGAGGATCACTGTTGCATCATGGGAGTCTGAAGAGGAGGAAGGGTCCGTGAGGTCACTGCTGCACATCTCAGGGGGAGAACTGTACAGCCCTCTTTTCTCTCTTCTCTCGTTCTCCCTTTTTATCCTTTCTTTATTTCACCCTTATGGATCATGTTGAACTGCCCTCCCTGCTGCTTTCTTCCCCTCCTCTTCTTTTCATCGCTACCTCTTTTCTTTGCCATGAGTCCTTCGTTTCTTTCTTTTCTTACTCTTATCTTATGTTTCTCACCTCCATTTTTTAATATATAAATATATATATAAGCTGCACATGTGAATCTTGACTTGGTGCAAACTACTGTAATCTTACACATCTCTACCTATTATGATTTTATTATTATTATTATTATTTTAAATATTGGTCACTCATGTAATATAGAAATATCACACCCTTGTTTTATATGTTCATTTTCTGTAAAGTTTTAGTCCTTTTTTCAATTTTATTTTTGTAGATATGGATAAAGATGTCAAAAGATGTGTAAATTATTTTCCCTCCCCTGTTTTTAAGAAAAAAATGGTGAGGTTGTTAGCTGCACAGAAGGAAAAATGAACTTGTGTTTCAGACTCATTTGTTTTTGTGACATTAAAAAAAGAAGAAAAAAATATTTCAGGAAAAAAAAAGAATCTCATGTGTCATATTTCAATCCATATTGTGTTCTGATTGGTCAGGCCAAGTGAAGAAGGGACTATAATTGAAACCTAAGCGTGCTAATGATTTTCAACCAGCCCACATTACAACCAGCCTCCAAATTAAACCTTTAAATACCAAATTACATTTCTTAAACCTTTTCTTGGCTAATTTGCCGCATTCTCTTTCTTTAGCCCTACATATCTGCCCTGCTGTGTCTACAAAACACTGAATAATTTACTGCCAGGAGTTTTTTCCTATCTCACCTTTTGATGGTACAATAGAGGCCTGGGCAGAAGGCCAGACTGTGAATAATACATGGATGTGGAGGCGCTCATGGTAAACCGCCACCGTGTGTGCGTCAGGGGGCGTCTCTCGCTCCGATAGAGGGACTTGTGCTCTGCTTATCGCCCGCTCCAAATGACATTCTGCTGATGTGTTATACCAACTTGTTGAGTCAGCCATGCCATGTGCGTGAAGAGTGGTGAGTGAACGGTCTTGTGGGATAGAGAGCATACATACGGAGTGAAACACTGAAGTGTGCTGTTCTTGAAAAGTGACTGTGTACTGCTCAAACACCCATAAACGCACAAAAATGTGTCAAGATAGAATGAACAAATGTGCGTTGTAGCCATGTCTACTGCTGATATAACACTGGAAGAACCTGACATTCCCTTGCTAGTGGCCATTCCTAGGCAGTGTACAGCTGCATTGCAGGCTTCGGCTTGTGTTCATAGAGGTTGTCACCTTTAAATGTTCCATATACCCATACAAGTGAACTATCTAATCATCGCATCCAAACATTAGGTTTGACTACCTAGACCTTAGGTCCTCTGAAAGTTTCACTGTCCCTTTTGGTTTTATCATAGTTTAGCTACTTCTGCAGCGGTAACATTGTGTTCAAATCCTGTCATTGTCCCTGAGTTTCTTTTTAAAAGTTTAATTTATTATTATTTGTTACAGACTCCAAATATATAGTGATAGATCGAGAAACTTACTCCAGGGCCTAATTCACAAAATGTAAACCTTAGGCCTGTATTGAGTAACTGAAAGGCGAGTGCCCTTTCGAGAGTGAGACGGTAACTTTCGGCCTGTGTCAAGGAGGGGCAGTTTAGTAATACATTCCTTTAGGAACGTGCTGTTGAATGTATGCTAAGTGGCTCTTAAAACTAATTTCAGAGTGTGCGTGTGTATTCGATATTGCCAAACCTCTTTTTATTCGTGTGTCGAGGTGAGGTGGTGTTTTGATCTAACATCCTAGTCGGAAATAAAGAGGATGTACTTAATCATGAGCCATTCTAGCTTCGTATCGGGTTTCGTGCCTTTTTGGTAGACGAGCAGAAAACGGCCACGGCCTTTGTGTATGCCAGAGAACGGCCTTCAATTGTTTTTTTTGGATGGGTGTGTCCGCGTCGCTTTTAACCATCAAAAAGCAATAGCTGCATGTAGACTGAACTCTGGTCATGTAGGTATCCGGATGAATGTGCTTTGGTTTGGCCTCACCGTGTTGTTCAGCCACTCGGACACAAGCCTGCGGAAAATAGACGCTCTGCAGAGGAAGGCTTTAGAAAGTGAAGATCAATATCAGTATTGTGAAAGGGCGAGCAACGAGACTGAAAAGAGTTGGGGGAGGGAGGGGAAGGGGGGTTAGTGTGAGGAGTTTTTGGAGGCGGAGCACTGCGAGAAGCGTGGGGGAGGAAGGGGCCATTGATCGGGGGCTGGGAGGTGCTGTTGCCTGTGTTTGAATGAAGCAGAGACGGAAATATGTGAGTTTGTATGATAATAGAGGGGTAACCGACTCCATTTGGTCGACGAGAATCAGAAGTTTGGATCGCGTAATTGCTCTGTTTGGAAAGTTGTGCGCTTCCTTGGATTTTTGCGCTTTCTCCTCAGCAAGCGAGTTTGAGGAAGAATCAATAGGAATATGCAAAGACATACTACTTATTGTTGCGGCCATTAACGAAGGACTAACATCATAAACTCTGTCGGTATTACTGCTTGTGGCATTAATCCAGGTGGCTATAATCTCAACGCACTGAAGTGCTCTCCAAAACACGTTTCCAGCGATTTTTTTTGTTCACCGGCAAAGTGGTTCGCTGTCTCGCAGGCATTTGGGTGATGAATGATCGTATTCACACACGCAGCAGGGCTACCGCTGCGGACACCGAGACTGGGATGCGTACTATGGCCTTTGTATTGTGTAGATGAATCTGGGAGATATTGCGCATGTGGTTTGATGTAAACGCGCAACGACTGAAAATTACAACGCTTCTATTAACCCGACCGAGCGAATTCCCAAAGAAAGATTTTTCCCCCCTCAACCCTTTTTTGCCACAACAGTTGTGCTAGGATCACCTCTTTGTGTGGCAACAGCACTCTCCCTCAATTGACTAAAGACTTGGGGAAGGGGTAAGTGCGTTTTATTCGTATTAATTGTCTGTTTCACCAAGTGCATGGAATACAGAATACTTAAGTAGTGTTATGTGTTATACGAGACCCACAACTTGAGATTGGTATGTAGTAATTATGTACGATGAAGATATTTTCCTTCCTAGAACACCGTTTCAAATGACTACAATTATGCATCATCTGCGATCTGGTGGCACTGATTGGCTCGATGGCGTTTGAACTGATTGTAAATAAAATCACGCCAAATTTAGTGAAGTACTGACGTAGGATTGAAGATAAAAACCAAGCCATGTATTAGCAAATGTCCTCCCATAGCGCGTTGCTCTATAGCCTAATGATCCACCTTTAGACTAATATCCCCACCCTGTCTTGTTCTATAACTCAATTGTAATATACTCCCTTTGTTAAACTATAGATCAGGAAGTGGCAGTCTGCAAACATTATGTATTTTGTAGGCCATTGTCCCATTCATACGTATTGCCAGAGTTGTTGCTTCTCATGTTGATTTAGGGACAGTCGCTTGCAAATGAAGCGCCGAGAACAAGCGTGCCCGACCAACGATACTTTGTAACAAAATGACCAAGTTACGATGGGCGACTTAACATTTGTGTCTTCCCATGGCTGTCAGAATAACTGTAGGTTATGAGGGAAAACTTAATACAAATCGGTCGCTTCACTTTTACTGTACTCTAGGTTGCTATTCCTGTAGCCTGCTGTTATAATGTGGGCGAGTGGGATTAGGGTTACTGTGTCAGCCAAGTAAAGGCCTTGAAGCCTCGGGCTCGATTTTCACTGGAATGATGATCGTCCATGGATAACAAGTGTAGCGCTGCTACTGTTCTGCTGAGGCTTTGGTAACTGTTTTGGAACGACAAAGATAAAATAATTTACTAGTCACACATTTAAAGAAACGCAACGTATCTTATGATGTAGACCTAACCCAGTTTCTATGTAGTTTATTGGACTGGCCTATACTATATGCCATAATAAGCAAAGGATATGCATTGCAGTGTGGCAACTAAAACCCGTTGTCCCAGTGTTAAATTAATTAGTTTTCTTGTAACTCTGACCAGACTTCTTGAAGAATAGCATAATTGAAGGAAAGAAAACCCAACCAAATATATTAATCTCCTCGGACACTCTAGACACCTCCTGTGTGGGGGTGTTGGATATTTGATTGTGTTGTCCAGCCAAATGGGTCAGAGAAGACATAGAATAATAGGTAACACTATATTAGCTCTGTAAGACACACCTGGGATCAGCAGCAACGGAACATACAAATCCTTCAAGCCGCCACACCTAGACACACAGCATTATGCAGCTCACTAAGCGCTTTCCAAATGTTACGCACATATGAAATGATGTTTGTGACACTGAGGTTTTTACTCTGGGGTTTTTAGGACATACAAGAACTGCTCCCAACCCCCACCCCATCATTTTTACTATTTGTGAAACCACAGCTTTGTTCAGCTGTCACTGCGGTGTTTTTCCCCCTCTTGTCCAAATGTAGTAACCTTTGGTTAGGCCGCGGCGGTTTGCCACCCATTGTGACCCCTGACGGTCCCTAGTGCCACCCAGGGTTCTAGTGCAGTGATGTCATTAATGTCACCAGTGCAGAATTCTCAGCTGTGCCAGGAGACGTATCAGAGCAGCCGCAGCTAGCCTCCCAGCCGGATGCTATAGTGACAACGGCAATAACTGAAGTAAGGAACAGCATAATGTCTGATTCAGAGATGGAGAGGAGTTGAGCAGTAGGGTTGTCAATACCAACTAGAGGTGGTGCAAGGGGCTTATTTGGTCTCTTTGTCGGCTCTACCAGAAAACCAATTCCCAGCGCTCACATGAAACTCATTTAGAGAGAGAGGGAGAGAAAGAGAGAGACATTTGAAGAGATGAGAAAGAGACTCAGGAAAAAAAGGAGAAGTGGTGGCCTCTTATTAGTGGGTGATTGAATTAAGAGTTGTTTTGTCCTGTTGACAAGAAGCAGGATCTCAGGCCAGCCCAAGACCACCAGATATGCACGTGGACACTTGCAAAAATGAGGGAGAAATAAGTCTCTCTCTCTCTCTCTCTCTCTCTCTCTCTCTCTCTCAAATACTTTTTTTTTACTGAAATGCTAGATGTATAAACACACACACACACACACACAATGATCTTTTCACCTTTTTAAATGGAAGTGTTTAGGCTCTCTCGGATAATTACCAATGCTTAGACAAATGCATACGCATGATCGTATGTCAACATCCTTGCAGAATTTAGGTTGAATGAGGAAGGGGAAAGTTGTCGTAAGTGTAGCGGTCAAAGGTCGGGTCACCATGGAAACATGGCCCACCCCTTTCCCATCTCCTATACCCTCTTTTCATCCCTATAGTAACAGACAAGCTCGGTTACCCCGGAGACCACGGGGCATGCTAGGGGAATGTGTGTGTGTGTGTGTGTGTGTGTGTGTGTGTGTGTGTGTGTGTGTGTGTGTGTGTGCGTTTAAGAGAGAGCCTTGGAGCATGTGTTTGTGTGTGAGGAGGTGATTGGGATAAATTGGAGATGGTCCCCCACTGAAAGAGTTCCAGCTGGCTCTTAATCCATAAAGTTTGAGGATTGTTGTACAATTAAATGGGGGGGTGTAAATCACAAAGAGAAATGCCATTGGGATCCGTGTGAGTACGTTATTAGTCATCGGTATTCAAACCGTATTCATTTGACTACATAATGTGATTTCACCATATTATGTTTTGGCGACAATTATTGTAAAACACATTTGGTGATCTCCACACACAATATGTGCATCTCCAATTCTCCATCAAACAAATGTTCAGGTTGAGATTGGAAGGGGAATCAAATTAGTCTTGTGATCTTGCACTCAAGGCAGAACCATTACCTCCTAATTTACTTCCTTGTTCTCTTGCATCTTTCTGTCCAGCAATCCCAAGAGACGGATGAAACATATCTGAACTTACTTACTAATGAATTTAAATGAGTCATTTGAGATGTACTGGGGCGTTAATGTCACTGAACTGAATCTGAACTGTGATGCTGCATGTACTAAATTAGCAGGAACGAACTGGCATCTTGCAGGTTTTGTCCAATTTAATCTTCCTCTTTGATATTTTTTAAGATATGAAGTAAGGGTCTGGAACATGGGCTGTTTATCTGAGGATGTTATACATGTGGATCTCATGGGTTTGCTGTTTGCAGTAATGCAAAGATTTTAATATTGGTTTCATTATAGAGTGTTAAACCTCGCTCTCTCTCTCTCTTTCTCTCTCTCTCTCTCTCACACTGACACTCTCTCTCACTGACTCTCTCTCTCACACACACACACACACACACACACACACACACACACACACACTATCGATCATATTCACACTCTCAAATCACTCCCTGCTCTCCCTCTCCTCTCCACACTTCTCTCCTCTCCTCTCCACTCCACACTTCTTCTCTCCTCTCCTCTCCACACTTCTCCTCTCCTCTCCTCAGCTCTTCCTCCTCTCCTGCCAGTCAGCCTCCAAGATAGATTCTCTCAGGAGTAAGGTGGAGTTACTGAAACTGCCACTGGCCCTCTCGTCTAAGTCCCTGAGCGAGCGCAAGAGTCAGCTGGGCGGAGCAGGAGGAGGCACGGGGGGAGGAGGGCCCCACAAACCCCGCCCGCTAGCCTCAGACATGGACAACGAGTCGCAGTACTCGGGCTACTCCTACAAGTCGTCCCACTCGCGGAGCTCCCGCAAACACAGGTGTGTGTGTGTAAATATGCACAGAAGCATGCCCAAATGAAAGTGTTACATTTGTGTTACATACATACAATTAAACACACAACTCCCACTTCCAAGTGCTTGACTATCACCTACACAAGAGCAGGTGTACCTTCACATACACACACACACGAATGAGCATAAATGTTTAAGTATTGAAGCACAAATGCACACACATACAAATGAATATGTCGGGTAACAACTCGTTTTGCAATTGCTAGGTGACTTCTGACGTATCCTCGCACACTGGTTTATATATATATTTAATATTTTTGAACACTAGCATGTCTGATCTCTTTGTGTGTGTGTCTCAGGGATCGGAGGGACCGACATCGCTCGAAGAGCCGAGATGGCAGTAGCCGCGGTGACAAATCCGTCACCATCCAGGCTCCAGGAGAGCCGCTGCTGGACACAGAGTCGACCCGCGGAGATGATCGGGTAAGGACACTTAAGATCTCACGTAGGCGAGTGCTCACGCCAAGGCCTGGACTGGACTGGACTGGGAGTGATAATCCAATCAAACGCCTGACCTTGATTGGGAGTGTTCTAGATGGAGCGCCCAGTTCAGACACAGCTCAGTGTTAGATAGTCGGAGACACACACATACACACACACACACACACACACACAAACACAATAGTAGACAAACCAGTGCTTCTCTCTCTCTTCTTGTTTCCATTGCATGAGTGTCTTTGCAACCATAATCCAGAAGCACTCTGGTCCGTAAAATGTCCAACCTGACGCGTCTCTTACTAAGGTGAACAAGAGATGGCAAAATTAGGCTTGAAACCCCCCTGGAGGTCTCTCTTGCACTCCTACCTCGTCCTGTTTTCCCATCCAAAGTTATAAATCTCTTTCCGCCCCTAATTAGACAGTGCACGCTTTAGCCCGTGTTGCTAATGTCAGTCATTTTTTATACCTCCTTAATCGTTATTGCCTCACGCGCCCCGCCCCCTCCCGCTTCATCTCCTCTTCCACGGCCATCCCTCCCTCCTCTCGCCCTCCCGCCGCCGCCTTCTCTCGATCATTCCTTTCTTCCGTCCCGTTCTCTTTTAGGAACAGGGCTTTTTATATCGGCACAGATCATTAATCTCCTGCTCCACTTCATTAATCTTAGTGGCTCTCTCTGGGAGCAGCGATGGCTGCCTGCCTGTGTGAAGGCTCTCTCTGGGAGCAGCGATGGCTGCCTGCCTGTGTGAAGGCTTTATGCTCAGGCCAAGGCTCTCTTGGGTGACTCTCTCTCACAGTGGAGACTCTGACACTCGGATTAATGTTGCATTCAAGGGAGGCTTTCTGAGTTTCAGTTTAATCACTGAATCGTCTGTGTGTGTGTGTACATGTGTTTTTGGTACGGCATTCGAGGAATCCAGAACGAAGCCTCGTTAAAAGCATGACTGAACATGCCTGCGTGCTGGCGCCACAGCAGTGTGTGTGTGTGTGTGTGTGTTCCATGTTGTAATTTGTTATGGATTCTCAGGGGCATCAGGTGTTCATCTTCCATTCCAGCGAAACATAATTCAGTGGCCGAACTGGGCCTCACACAAGCAACCTTGAACCGCCCCAGTACCCGTACCCCAGTACCCGTACAGCTCACACATCACATCACATCAATCATCAACATCATGAACTCACCCATGTCCAACCAGTGGCACAGTCACCGAGGTCACATTTAAATTGAACTACCGAGCCAATGCAATGAAAACAAGTGACTTTGATGTCAAATGTACAGAGCCCTGTGGTATGGTGTCCAGAAATGGTACCAGCATATAAAGAGATGGTAATGATGTTAATGCAGAAATAAAGGGAAAAACAGCCTTTTTCTAGAGAAATGCTGATGATCTTAATGTTATAACAAATGGTTCCAGCATATAAAGAGATGGTGACGGTAATTATGATAATGTAGAATTAAATAGAAAACAGCCTTTTTCCAGAGACATGCTGATGATCTTTTACCATCAAAAACCGTGTAATACCCATTACAGTTACACAAAATTCTGTTTTATGTTGATTTTTTTCTTGGCTCAAAAGCCTGTTTTTTGTAATAAGCATGATAATGTTAAGACCTGGAGCAATGCTAATTAATTATTTCCTTTCTCTCTCTTCCCCCTTCCCCCACTCCTCTCTTTCCCTTTCATCTCTCTTTTACTGTATTCCTTCTTTCTGGCTGCTGTGTGCTCTCTTACCACTAATGCTGCTACTCTTCTCTCTTATCTCCATGCTTTTCCTTATCCTCTCTCTATCTCTCTCTCTTCTTACTTTCTCTGTCTGCTCTTTTAAAATATCTGCTGCTTTTTCTCCCCCCTCCCCACACACACACACACACACACACACACACACACACACACACACACACACACACACACACACTCTCACACCCCCATCATGCCATTCCTCTCACTTTGTCCCTTTCTGTTCTCAATGCACTTCACATCCATCTCTCTCTCCTCTCCCCTCCCCCTCTCCTATCCAACTACTTCATCTCTGCCTGTGTATCTCTCCTTTCATCTATGTCTCTCTCTCTCTCTCTCTCTCTCTCTCTCTGTCTCTCACTCTCTGTCTGCTTCTCTGACTGACTGTCTATGTATAATCTTTCTTTCTCTCTCTCTCCTTCTCCCTCCCCCTCTCCTCTCCACCTACTTCATGTCATGTCTGTGTGTGTCTCTCTCCTTCCCTACATCTACACTCTTTTTCTCCTCTTCTCCTCCTTCTCCTTCTTCTTCTCCTCTCTCTCCCATCAGGATGACAACTGGGGCGAGACCACCACGGTGGTCACCGGCACGTCCGAGCACAGCGTCTCCAACGAGGACCTGACGCGCGCCTCCAAGGAGCTGGAAGACTCCTCGCCCCTGGAGTGCCGCCGCTTCGCCGCGCCGGCCCTGAGCGGCGCGCTGGGCCTCTTCGCCCTCCTCACGCCGCTGGCCTTCCTCCTGCTGCCCCAGCTGCTGTGGCGCGAGCAGCTGGAGCCGTGCGGCGTGCCCTGCGAGGGCCTCTACGTCTCGCTGGCCTTCAAGCTGCTGGTGCTGGCGCTGTCGTCGTGGGCGCTCTTCCTGCGCCAGCCCCGCGCCAACCTGCCGCGCCTCTTCGTCTTCCGCGGCCTGCTCATGGCGCTGCTCTTCCTCTTCGTGGCGTCCTACTGGCTCTTCTACGGCGTGCGCGTGCTGGAGCCGCGCGAGCGCGACTACCGGGGCATCGTGGGCTACGCGGCGTCGCTGGTGGACGCGCTGCTCTTCATCCAGTACCTGGCGCTGGTGCTGCTGGAGATCAGGCAGCTGCAGCCCGCCTTCTGCCTCAAGGTGGTGCGCACCACGGACGGGGCCAGCCGCTTCTACAACGTCGGACACTTCAGGTAAGGGAGTGTGTGTGTGTGTGTGTGTGTGTGTGTGTGTGTGTGTGTGTGTGTGTGTGTGTGTGTGTGTGTGTGTAAGTGTCTGAGTGTGTGTGTGTGTGTGTAAGTGTCTGAGTGTGTGTGTGTGATTTGATGTTGTCTCTGCTGAAGGGAACATGTGACACATTAGGTGACTATGGGTGCCTGCAGGGTAGCAATATTAGGAACATTTATCTGTTGCTGTGTCTGTATGTTGGCTATTAATATGTGTAGTGTATGGCTGTGTGTGCCATGAATGTGTGTGTGTGTGTGTGTGTGTGTGTGTGTGGGAAACGTGAGGCTTGAGTGAGATTGTCTTGAATATGGGGTGAATATAGGGTGAATATGTGAGGCGTATGTGTGTTTTTTAGATGGACGTTTAAGTGGGGCAAGCTGCTACATTATTTTTCAGCTCGTGTGTGTGTGTGTGTGTGAGAGAGAGAGAGAGATATGTTCGTGTGGTGGATGGTAGATAGAGAAAGACACGGAGAGGAAAACTGGGTCATACTTTACAATAGCGTCGGCCACATCAGGTGATTCAGAAAATATGCAGGGGCTGCATTTTGGGAAGAAATGAAGTTAAAGTGTTAGTGCCAGACACTCGTCCAACACAGATGAGTTAAAGTGTTAGTGCCAGACACTCGTCCAACACAGATGAGTGTCCGCGGTGACGGAAGGAAGGCAGACGGCGAGATCACTGGGATGCCTGCTCAGGTGACGAGGAGCACGGATCACTGGGGCAGAGGAGTGCAGGGGTAGTTTGGAGTTGTTGAGGTCATTAGACATGATGTAATTAGCCAAAGAAAGGGTTCTTTTTTACCATAGGTTCATATGACACTGAGTTAATTGATATACATTTCCTGGTGTGTGTGTGTGTGTGTGTGTGTGTGAACAGCGAAGAAAAGGGCAGGTCATGGCATAGACCTTTATTCTCATTGTTTGTCTATCCTGAGGTTGAGCTGTCATTGGATATGCTTGTGTGTGTGTGTGTGTGTGTGTGTGTGTGTGTGTGGGGAGGGTGTCGGTTTTCTTGATTAGTCCCCTGGGATGACTTGCATTCAAACCTCAGCAATGCTGAACCTTACTACCAGTAACCTCTCACTGGCAGGAGAAATACTCTACTGATCAATGAGATAGCTTACATAAAATGATCAATCAGCAATCACGTAATTAGCTTACATAAAACATCAATTAGTTTGTTTGTAGCTTATATGAGTGTGTAGCTGGCAATACATTCAATAACTTATGTAAAACATTGATCAGCTCACATAACTTAATTATAAGTTGGACTCAAACACTGACAGTTACAACTTTAGTTCCATTCTTGATCTAATGTTACGTTGGATATTTGAATGCTTGCAAATCAGCAGATTGTGATTATCAACAATGAAATGATGACAGGAAAACGGTTCAATTTTTAAATGTATTGCAGAAAAAAAGTCTTGCATTTGGTACTTTATACATTTTATTATACATTTATTTTTGTTGCATGATACATTTTATGTTCAGGGTAGGTGGTGGTAAATGTAGATCTTGTTTCCAGTTTAGCAATGAATTGACTGAACCTATGCTTCTTTTACACAGCGATCAGGTTCAATTTAACACACACAAACTCTTGAAATGATTAGTTTATGGTAACTAGTACAGCTCTATAGACCCATGAAGCTAGGCCTCTGCTATCTGGCAGTGCAGCTCCCACATAGGGGCTGCTTAATGTGTCGAGTCATTTGACTGTCATTTCACCACTGTGCCACTAGGTGGAAGCAACGATCATAACTCTGTAACTTTCGTATGGAATTCTCCATTTTTTAAACAATAACATATTGTATACCCCTATGTATACACAAAATGGTATTGCTGTTTTTTTTTTTCTGGACAGAACTAATTCTAAACTCCTACAAATTATTCAAATAAAATGTTTAAAATGAGGGATGTGTTTTGGTAGATTGTGGTTATTTGGACATTGATGTCTTTTGAAATGCAGAATGGCCGTTTGTTTTTGCTGAGTGTCACAACTGCTCACACCAGTGTGGACAGTGTCGATGCTGAGGACAATGGCTGACAAGATGGCTGACTATATTACAATTAACAATTAGGCATGACGATGGCAATTAACATCTGTTGCTTGCTTGCTTGCAGTATCCAGCGTGCAGCTGTGTGGGTCCTGGATCAGTACTACAGTGACTTCCCCGTCTACAACCCGGCGCTGCTCAACCTGCCCAAGTCCATCCTCTCAAAGAAGATGTCTGGCTTCAAAGTCTACTCGCTTGGAGAAGGTGAGAGTTTATTTATTTTGTTCCTTAATTTACCCAGACGTCTGCATCTCTTACTCTCGCTCTGTCTCAAGCGTTCTCAATTCCTTCTTAGTTCTATTTCTATTTCTCTCTCTCTCTCTCTCTCTCTCTCTCTCTCTCTCTCTCTCTCTGCTATCTTTCCCTTTGTCTGACCTTTTTCTGCTCGTTGACCTCTTTGTCACCCACTCCCCTTTCATTGTTTGTGAAAGTGCAGTATCAATCCCATGTAATTCCCTCGTGTCCGTGCCATTGATCACGTCGTTCTTGTATTGATCGACAGAGAACAGCACCAATAACTCAACCGGCCAGTCGAGGGCCATGATTGCGGCCGCTGCTCGGAGGCGGGACAACTCCCACAATGAGTACTACTACGAGGAGGCCGAGATGGAGCGTCGCGTTCGCAAGCGCAAGGCCAGGTGTGTGTTGGCCCGTCCGTGTGTGTTTTGGTAGAACACTCTTGTTTGTGTGTGTGTGTATATGTGTTTTGGTAAAGCACGTGTGTGTGTGTTTTGGTAAAGCACGTGTGTGTGTGTTTTGGTAAAGCGTGTGTGTGTGTGTGTTTAGGTAAAGCACGTGTGTGTGTGTTTTGGTAGGATGTGTGTGTGTGCGTGTGTGCACCTGCTTGTGTGACAGCTGTGGTGGTGTGTAAAACTGCAAGAGTGGGAGGAGCATGAGAGACAGAGAGAGAGAGAGCTGCAAAGTGTGTCTTCAGCCTTCAGTTGACCTAAATACATGATTAAGGTTTAGCTTTTTCAACTTCAGCACACTGTGTAGGGTAGGTGCTCCACTGTCAATGCACCACTTAGGGTATCTGCAGGGTAACTGTTTCAATGTCAATGCACCACTTGGGGTATCTGCAGGGTAGCTTCTTCAACTTCAAAATACCATTCAGAACATTTCTACATCACACACATTGTATACATATAGATGCATTATACATTTCTACTTCACTATACAATTTAGAATACCACCTTAAAATTTAGTACATAGTTCACAGCACACAGTTTAGGATCATTGTATTTTAAAAGGAAGTGTGGCTTTGTTGTATGTGGACATAGCCCACTCTGGGTTGATAAGGGTCTTACAAAGGAAGTCATGTATTTCCTCATTGATATCTGTTCAGTGTTGATTACCAGAACAGAATGGGTTCCTGTGTTCACTACAAAACACTTGCTCAAGTCCCAGTCATCCTATGAATATGAACCCAATTGCCCTCTGACTATTCGAATGTATTATGTGTAATGTATCTATGTGGCACTTCCTCCTCCCAGACTGGTGGTGGCAGTAGAGGAGGCGTTCACCCACATCAAGCGACTGCAGGACGACGAGCCGGCGGCCTCGTCGCCCAAGCACCCGCGCGAGGTGATGGATCCGCGGGAGGCGGCGCAGGCCATCTTCGCGCCCATGGCCCGCGCCATGCAGAAGTTCCTGCGAACCACGCGCCAGCAGCCCTACCACAGCATGGAGAGCATCATCGCACACCTGCAGTTCTGCATCACCCACAACATGACGCCCAAGGTAGACACACAGACACACACAGACACAGACAGAGACACACAGACAGAGACACACAGACAGAGACACACAGACAGAGACACACACAGACACAGAGACACACACAGACACAGAGACACACACAGACACAGAGACACACACAGACACAGAGAGACACACAGACACAGAGAGACACACAGACACAGAGAGACACACAGACACACAGAGAGACACACAGACACACAGAGAGACACACAGACACACAGAGAGACACACAGACACACAGAGAGACACACAGACACACAGACAGACACACAGAGAGACACACAGACACACAGAGAGACACACAGACACACAGAGAGACACACAGACACACAGACACACAGAGAGACACACAGACACACAGAGAGACACACAGACACACAGAGAGACACACAGACACACACACAGACACACAGAGAGACACACAGACACACAGAGAGACACACAGACACACAGAGAGACACACAGACACACAGAGAGACACACAGACACACAGAGAGACACACAGACACACAGAGAGACACACAGACACACAGAGAGACACACAGACACACAGAGAGACACACAGACACACAGAGAGACACACAGACAGACACACAGACACACACAGACAGACACACAGACACACACAGAGAGAGACACAGACACACACAGAGAGAGACACACACACACAGAGAGAGACACACACACACAGAGAGAGAGACACACACACAGAGAGAGAGACACACACACAGAGAGAGAGACACACACACACACAGAGAGACACACACACACACAGAGAGACACACACACACACAGAGAGACACACACACACAGAGAGACACACACACACAGAGAGACAGACAGACACAGACAGACAGACAGACAGACACACAGACACAGACAGACAGACAGACAGACAGACACAGACAGACAGACAGACAGACAGACACAGACAGACAGACAGACACAGACAGACAGACACAGACAGACAGACACACCTGCATCACCCACAACATGACGCCCCAGGTAGGCTAACACACAGAGACACACACACAGGGACACACAGACAGGGACACACAGACAGGGACACACAGACAGGGACACACAGACAGGGACACACAGACAGGGACACACAGACAGGGACACACACACAGGGACACACACACAGGGACACACACACAGGGACACACACACAGAGACACACCACAATCAAGCCTCACATACGTTTCCTACTCACACACACACACACACACAAACACACAAACCCCAAACCCTGCAATTACTCTTCAAACATACACACTCTACTCTTATTTATACTTGGTACCTCATATTCGTCGCACATACAAATGCACACTACTCATATTAATTGTCAACGTACGGACACATTACCAGTGTAATTAGTGGCCGTAAACTTTTCTAGTCAGTCTAGGAATAGTCTACAGCTCACCCACTCAGATCTTAGATAATTAGCCATCAAATGTCACTCTGCCCTATAAACGGTTATAGGTTATTCAAGTTTCCTTTAGCTAGCTAGCTCTATTCTATATAACTTTATAAACGGTTAAATGCATGATTTTCACTGTGACTGGGAATGTGTGTGTGTGTGTATATACGTGCAAGGAGAGGATTTAGCATTTTTGCTTGAAATGCCCATCCCATGCAACTTTTAAATGGCTAGCATCACAACTACATGGCATTTAGTTTAGTAAAAAAAATGGCATAAAATATTGTAGTGTGGTTTATATACAGTGCGGTTTATAGCCTGCAAAATATGGTAATACCTCCATGGGCAAGTCAGTGGTACTGGAAATGGGTCCCCAAAATAGACAGCAGTTGTGTAAGACGTCTGAAGAGGAATTGAAAGGGCAGTGCCAGCATTTTGTTTTAGAAAGTCACACCACTTTGTTGAGACAGAGGTAAATAGGCAGAGTGTGTTCTGACATGAACTGGCTAATTTGAGGGGTGGTTGCACATACATAGCTATACACAGTGGTAGCAGTAGCATTATGAGTCATCAAGAACCATCATTGACCAACAGCATCAGATTGAAAATCACCCTAGGATACATACATACACACACACACACACACACACGCGCGCATGCATAAGATAATTTCAAGAGGACTCCGCATGAGAGGTTGGCGTACATCTTGGGTGTATGCGTGTGTGTGCGCACGATACCCATGTTGTATGCCAACCTGTCTCATGCTGAGTTTTCTTTTCAAATTATCTTTTCAAATTAACTTTTAAATTACCGATTATCATGGAATTATAAGTATTATTAAAGTAGAAAGTAATATGTACCTGTCCACTTAATTCTCTCTCTCTTTGTCCATTTCTGTCCTTTCCTCAGGCTTTCCTGGAACGTTACCTCAACACAGGCCCCACCCTGCAGTACCAGCGTGAAAACGGCAGAGGGCGCCAGTGGACGCTCGTCAGCGAGGAGCCTGTGACCTCGGCCCTGCGCCAGGGCCAGGTCTTCTCCCTGCGCCGCCTCGACTTTGCCCTGGTCGTCACGGTGACGGCCCTCCCCTTCTTGAACCTGGGAGAGGAGTTCATCGACCCCAAGAGCCACAAGTTTGTGATGCGACTGCAGTCTGAGACCTCGGTGTGAGAGGAGAAGATCGTCACAGGATTGAGGGGGGGATAGAGGGATGGAAAGGAGGAGGAGAAGGAGAAGGAGAAGGAGAAGGTGGTGTGAAGAAACGGAGAGAAGGAAGGAAACCTGAGTGGAAATAGAGGGATAGAACCACTCCGCAGCTCCAGTTTAACATCACAGCATTTCTCATAGATTTTCATTTCTTCTTTTTTTTCTTCCAGTTACTTTCCCCTTTTCAGGGTTCAAAGTTCAGTTTTTAAGAGAATCCCCCATCAGCTCATATTTGGGGGTCCTTAGTGTCTTCAGATCTTACCTTCTCCAGACGATGCAAAGACTGAAGGGTTTAAGTGCATTTCTTCTTCAATGGCCGACGTCATTCCAACACTAAAACAACACGGAGCAAACAAACACAAAACAACAAAAAGAAACAAAAAAACAAAACAAATTTTTCTGAGGGGTCCTGCTTGATTTCTGAGCAGACCCATCGCCTCACTGTTGATCATTCCCCAGAAGCTAGTGTGACATGACACTAGTGGGACCAGGCTGGAGGTCCATCACACCTCTCCTTCACACTACCTGGAAACTGTGAATGCTGTTTAAAAAAAAAAAGAAAACTAAAACACTTTGTAAAGGCCTACGCTCTGTCCATCACACTTCATCAGGATAGAAAAATGGCCTCAGGTCACCCCTGCATTGTGAATTGTCTTCTGGCTGTTTTGATTTTATTTTAATAGTTTCTGCACCTCTCTTTATTTTGTATGTTTTGAATAAATCTATGGAGTTCGAACAATCATTGAACACTAAGAAGCGCTAAATATCATCAGTCCGTCGGGGCTGTGTCTCGCTAGTTGTCACGGTGACCAAGATGGCTGTCATGGTTGTGTGTCCAAGCCCTCCCCCTGTTCTTCGCTGTGGAGCGAGGCTCGAATGTCTTGCAGCGTTTCGTCTGTACTACTTGTTCTGTATGTGTTGACGGTTTTCTAATATCTTTGCTAACTGATGGTGGGAAAAAAGTTTTATCAGCTGTTTTTCCGTTTTTTTTTTCCCTCCTCTCCTTGCCTGTAAATGAATAGTGTGGATTCTCAGAAGCGATAGCGCTGAACATGGTTCCTCCTTTTCTACCAGGCAATGACACACTATGCACTGTGTAGGAACTTGTTGTGAAAGAGTGAGAGATTAGGCAGACGTCAAATGTAGACGGTCAGAAAGCAGAACTAAATGGCCTGAGTCTGTGTTTGTGTTAACGTTTCTATCCCTTTGTATCTCCTATGTGTTGCAACAAGCAAACGGAATGACTGCTCCATCTAGCCTTATTGTCATGTGTGTGTATGAGCGCGTGTGAGTCATTGTTGGTTGGGTTTTCGGGAGTGCCAAAACTTCTCCTTTGTGGTCGTCGTGTCATCTGCACTGCCCTGACAATGCCACACACACACACACCCCTCGCACACTTATGCAACACACACGCCCACTCACACACACACACTTATGGCACACACACACACACGCACACACACACAGACACACTTATGCAACACACACACACACACGCACCTCCATGATGCATTGGCTATGTCGTCTCCAGCTGAGGTGGGAGGGGGCTCTGTGATCAAAACATTTGTAGCGGCCCGAAGAATTTGTTCGTGTTTGTTTGTTTGTTTTCTGTACGCACTGCAGCTGTGCATTTTTGCCTTAAAGTTCACAGGAACCAAGAACCGTTGCCTTGGCTTCCTCTTCCCTCTTGAGCAGATTGGCAGAGAGATACGCGCGTATGCACTGTGTGGCAGCTCTGAGACACTGTAGTCCCCCCCCCCCCCTTCTCCCTCACTCTCTTCCTGTTGTACATAACCTTTGGAATTTTTATTTTGTTTTTATACTTATGAGGCTGGAGCGGTTTTTATACAGTTAAAGTAGTGTTTTGAAAACTGAACATTGGAAACGTAATCTTGTGCGGAAAATAAAAACGAAATTGCAATTTCATTCGTAGAGCCGGTGCATGCGCCTAGTTGATGAAGTTTTGTATTTTTTTGTATTTGTTGCCTCATTTTTATCAATCTGATGTCTTAAAATGAAGCTAAGCCTTTAACATCTTTTATTTCTTTAAAGTACAAAAACATGGTGTGTTGTAAAGAGATTTGTAGATTTTCTTTTTATTGTGTGAGGAATTTCTTTTTTTATCATTTGATAATTTTAGAACTAAAAACTGTTAAGTACTGCCTTTTTAATAAATGATTCTCATCTTATGTGCCTCTCTACTTTCTGCTCTCCTCTTGTGGGTTAGTGGGGTCAGATTCGATCTGCCAGTGTTCAGTCCTGGGTGAGATTTCAGTCCTCTTGTGTCTACATTCTGAAGGGATCCGAAATGTAATTCTGTAAATTTTTCAGATGTGGAAAAGAGACAGAGGTGTGTTTTTCTCTCTCTCACTCTCACACACTCTCACACTCAGTCATAGACATCAAAGCAAAGGGGAAGCAAACTATCATACTACATAAGCATAGTATATGTACTGTATATGCTTAAGGTAAGACTTTCATTTATGTTTGGTGGAATTTAGCTGAGATAAGAGTATGTTGTATGGTTGTATGTGGGTGGTTTTAATGGCATCAGCAGTGACTAGGTCAGGCTGTGGTCTGGACCCATGCACACGACTCGACATATGCACATGTTGACTGTGAGGGCTGTCAGCGGGTTCAATTCGAGTTCATCCAAAACCGAAACTGACCCACTTCAGTAGTCACGGTGAGCCACAGCCCAAAGCAGCAAGTATGAACTGGACACGCTGAAACGCACAAAGCTATTGATGGAACATTAATTTCATGAGTGTAGAAGTTGCACAGACTGGTTAAAAAAAAAAAATAATCATAAACATTTTTTTTTTTTTTGTTAAGGAAAATCCTCTCTAAACAGTTCGAAGCATGGTGGATTTTTTTCACCTCGCATATAAATTAAGTTGATCTCAAACAGAGGCTGTGACTGACTCCATGTCTATGTCCTCTTTAACGATGGCAAGTCACTGGTTACTGATGCCTGATAATATGTTAACATCCTCTTTACAAGGAACTAGTGAGACTACTTTTCTTGCCCGCAGTGATCTTGTCAACATCCCCAAGAGTACGTTTGTTTTAACACGTCCCTTGCATGTGGGGGATGGGAGGAGACTTGCTGTCAGTGAACCCATCCACTCAAACATTAGCCACAGCTATCCGCTACATGTGCTATACAAGAGGTAGGCCAATAGACCCAACAACACAAACAAACTAATGATTTGTACGTGCTAGGTGGAGTTATGGTGCTATACTAGAGAGTGCATTATGGTGGCAGCATGGCACACTGTCTAGGTGGAGTTATACTATACTATACTATGCTATAGTAGAGAGTGCATTGTAAGATAAGTCACCAGGTGCAGGAGACATGCAGGGGCTGTGGTCTGGGGGGACGTGTGTGTACGTATGTAGGCTGTGGTCGGAGGGGACGTGTGTGTATGTATGTAGGCTGTAGGACACATGCTGGAGCTGTGGTCTGGGGGACGTGTGTATGTATGTAGGCTGTATGTGGCAACATGGCACTGTCTGTGAATATACTGTCAGTACACATAACATGTCTTTCAAGGATTACAAAACTGAAAGAATTACCTGAAATGTAATGTACTTATTTACACTTTAACACGTGTAGAGTTTGTATAGTTTTGAAGATTGGGGATGTTCTGTTCACAGTAATATAGAAGTCTCAAAGTGCGCAAGGCAACACCTAGAACGTTTCACACCAAAGGATTTGCTGCATAGTAACACATTGAGTCAACGAGTCCTGGACTGATTCACTGACAGTTGGTACGGTGTATAGTTTTCATGTGTCTCAATACTCTTCTGACTAAACTAAAAATCCCAATTAGTTTACTGAAGTGAAAGAAGTCCATTTAACTCTAGCCGAGGGTTAGGGTTCGGGCCTGTTTTTACCGTGACGAGAGAACAGAACTCTGGCCGAGGGCTGCCTGTTTTACCGTGACGAGAACAGAACTTCCCCATAGAGTTTCAGTTCAGTGTGTGGGTTTGAGGTTGTGTGAAGTCTGCTCACGTGGGGTGGCCTCTTGATCACGTAGTGCTCTTTCCACCCACACACACACACACACACACACACACACACACTAACACACATACACACACCACACATACACACACACGCCCACACACACGCCCACACACACACGCTGCTTCCTTCACATGGTCCAAGCAAGAATGAGCAGTTGTGACGTACTTTGATGATGCATAGTGATACTTACTGACAGACAATCATATGACAAATTCCAGGGATGAATTTAGTTTCTCTTCTCGGACACTAAACAAGGGCAAAGTGCTCACATTAGTGTAAGAAAAGACAAATAAAACAAAACATTTCTGAGGCCATAAAACTCTTTGTCAGTCTTGGCCAGGCAGCCCCTGCTAATACATATCTCTTTCACTCACTCACTCACACACACACACACACACACACACACACACGCTCTCTCTCACTCACTCACTCACTCACACACACACTCACTCACTCACCCACACACACACACACACACACATTCTCTCTCTTGCTCACACACACTCACATGCTGTCTCTCACACACACACACACATTCTCTCTTTCTTTCTCTCTCTCTCTCTCACTCTCTCTCTCTATCTCACACACACATTTGCTATATCTCTCTCTTTCTCACATCTCAAGGAAACAGTTGGCTGTCCCTGAGTTGTGTTCCTGCTGGATTATGGCATCACAACACTGTTTCCGAGCAACTAATCTCACACCAGCGGCAGATCCGAACAGCAGCCACATGAATGCATGCTTCCACATACGGGGACAGAAAGAGGGAGAGAATTCTCATCAAATACACAGTGCATTCAGAAAGTATGTAGACCCCTTCACTCTTTTCACATGTTGTTACATTGCAGCCTTTTTGTGAAATACATTTTCCCCTCAGTAGTTTATACTCAATACAACATAATGACAAAGTGAAAACAGGATTCTTTTTTTTTGTTGCAAATTTACCAAAAAGGAAAAGCTAAAATATATCAAATTTAAATAAGTATTCAAACTCTTTGCTATGACACTTAAAATGTAGCTGAAGTGCCTCCACCATCTGTCGATCATCTCCTGTGGTAGTCCACCTATGGTAAATTCAATTGATTAGACATGATTTGGAAAGGCACCCACCTATCAACATAAGGTCTCACAGCTGACAATGCATATCAGAGCCCAAACTAAGCCATGCGGTTAAAGGAACTGCCTACAGAGCGCAGAGACTGGACTGTGGGGAAGGCTACAAACATGTCTGCTGCGAGACACACATCTGGGGAAGGCTACAGACATGTCTGCTGCATAGAGACAGGACTGTGGGGAGACACACATCTGGGGAAGGCTTCAAACATGTCTGCTGCATAGAGACAGGACTGTGACGAGACACACATCTGGGGAAGGCTTCAAACATGTCTGCTGCATTGAAGGTTCCCAAAAGCACAGTGACCTCCATAATTCTGAAATGGAAGAAGTTAAGAGCAACCAAGACTCTTCCTCGAGCTGGCCGCCCAGACAAACTGAGAAATCAGGGGAGAAGGGCCTTGGAATGGTGGTGGTTGCATCGTGCTGTGATGCAGTTTTTCTGTGTCGGGGACTAGGCGACTGGTCAGGGTTGAAGGAAAGCTGAACGGAGCAAAGAATATCAGAGAAACCTCGTCCAGAGCGCTGCAGTCCTCAGCCTGGACTGAAGGTTCACCTTCCCACAGGACGATGACCCTACGCACACAGCCAAGACCACGCAGGAGTGGCTTAAGGACAACTCTCTGAATGCCCCTGAGTGATCTAACTTAAACCCAATCAAATGTCTCCGGAGAGAACTATAAATGGCCGTCCACCAACAGTCCCCATCCCACCTGACAGAGCTTGAGAGGATCTGCAATACTTATGTCAGTATGATATGTCATTTTTTTCTTTTTTAATAATAATAATAATAAATGTGAAAACAGTGAGGGTGTCGGAATACTTTCTGAATGCAGTGTACAGTAGGCTTACAGCATCAAAACATGGTAACGAGTGAGGGGGGGGGGGTTGAACATACGGAAGTGTGCTGTTCCTTCCTCTTTGTTGGCGGCCTCATCATACCTCGCTCGCTGTCTTGGTCTAACGGAGTCAGACTGCAGAGTCTACGGGTATAGGGATGTTTGTAGCATTACTCCTCATGTTTGGACCACTTCATTGTCACTCAGGTAAGAAGTTAATGTCTGTTTAACATAATCTTAAATTTTTCAACATAGTATCAGCATAATACCTCCAGTATTGTATTGACTTAGCGCTCTGGGCTTATCATGTCCTCTGTCAAGGGGAACAAGTAAAATGTCTACTGCCGGTGAAGAGTTATGCGTCTTTTCCAAAAGAGACCTCTGACTACAGATGATTTATTTTATGACTTATTTATTATAACAGCTAATGGCTCTGTCACTGCCCTGTTTGAGTCTGTGTGCAATAAGGGTGTCGCATGTGTGCAAGTAAACGGTTTATGGCAAGCCACATTTGAGCTAGACTTACAGTCATACCACACTGAGCACACCCGATCTCGTACGATCTCGGAAGCAGTGCAGTGCCGTGCCTGGTTAGTACTTGGATGGGAGACCACCTGGCAAGACCAGGTGCTGTAAGTAGAAGCTGGGTGGGCCAATCCCTCGCTCAGTGGATTTACTGGATAACTGAAACCAAATCTGGTGGAAACTTGCTATCAATGGCCTATGCTCCACTATGTGAGAGGGTGAATAACCACACATCTGAGCTGGCTAGTTATTTTAAGACTTTTAAAACTGTCCAGCAAACACTAGAAGAAGTATCATAGGAGTCTTGTAGCCGCTCAGTCAATCTGGTTGGACTGTCTGGAGTATCATAGGGGTCTTGTAGCCACTCAGTCAATCTGGTTGGACTGTCTGGAGTATCATAGGGGTCTTGTAGCCGCCCATTCAATCTGGTTGGACTGTCTGAATTGCTCGTGTTACTTGTTGCAATGCTAACTTCTTGATATTAGTTCACTGGGAATATTGAGTGACAAAACGTTTGTCTTACTTTTTTATTTTTTTATTTAACAACTAAAGAAAATCCCATACTATTTATCTACTGAATTAGGAGCAAAGCTATTTACACGAGGATGCTTAAACTCACCAAGTTTCTAATGTGACTTTGGAGGTAAAGAACAAAACAAAGTGATCGTAGAGGATGAGTCATTTAGCACGAGAGGAGGCTGTACTTCACTTTCTGCCTCTGAAACATTATGTGGTCAAGTCATTCTGAACAGGCTGATTGCCTTCTTAGTAATCTGCAAGGCTGTCGTAAAATGTGGAAGCCAAGATGTGTAGGACTCATATTGTACACAAACTCATTTGGCAGTAACAAGCTCCCTGTCCATGGCACGGTGAGGTTTCACATATTGAATTATTGCCTGCAGTATTTTTGGCATGTTGCATTACATTGGCTTACACCTTAACCTTAAATACCATAACCATAACTTGCTTGGGCCTACATTTCAGTTTGCCTAAAGAAATGTGGCTGACCATCAATAGGTCTTTACATGGAAAGCGTATCATTGCATCTTCCACAATGTCTTCCAGAGGGGGTGAGAGTAGGAAGTAGGGTCGGGGGTTGGGTTTGGTGGGGAGTATTTTAGACTGTGTACACAAAGGGTAAAAAAAGGGTAACATTTTATATAGATAGTCTACCTACAGAGACTTTAGAGATGCTTTGTTGAAATTCAAGTTCAGTCGTACTAATTGTTCACGGAACATTACCTTCATCAAGTCTGACCCCTGACCCTAACTGCAACCATTCATTTTAGTTTCAACAGACAGTTTCAAATCTGGGCATCTGTAGATAGTCTGTAGGGGACCATCCAAATGATGTCTGACCAAAAAGAGTGTTATTATTAAACAGAGCACATGTCATAAATGTATATTTTTAATATATATATATATATATATTTTTTTTTTTTATCTGCTGTACATACAGAGCCAGTGCCGATCACTGCATACGAGGGGGACACGGTCACGCTACAGTCGACAGGAAACACCACATGGAATTTCAGCAGAATCCGGTGGTCCATATTCGACAACAAGACTTTCATCGCTACTTTCAAAGGGGGAGACCTGAGAACCGACCTGTTCTGGAGTTACACGGGTCGACTTACTCTTAACCGCACCACCGGTGACCTGCACATCAAAAACGTGGTTAAAAGAGATGCCAAATTATATTCAGTGCTTTTGATGGATGTCAGCGGCCCGCAGCAAAACCATGACGTTCAGCTCACAGTGAGAGGTGAGAGGTGAGAGGTGAGGGGTGAGGGGTGAGGGGTGAGGGGTGAGGGGTGAGAGGTCAGCGAGCCAAAGCAGGCCTATCTGCTGCCTACATGAACCAGTGTAAGCAGTGAACACAAGCCAATTTGAGTCCTACAGTCACACACAAAAGGTTTTAAGAGTGTTAACGTGACGTAAGAATGTTCCCTTGTGGGTTTCTGTGTGTACGCACGGTTCAGCTACTTGTACTGCAATTGTTTTATTTGATCTCCCACACTGCTGTCATAGTGGGGAACATGAAGGGAACGGAAATTACTTTTTTACTGTTACAAACGATTAAGGAGAGAAGGTGTGGGGTATGATGATTCATAATTCATGATGATTGGTCGTGATGGTATGGTGGGGTGTGTGTGTGTGTGTGTGTGTGTGAGTGTTTGTGAGAGTGTGTGAGTGTGTTTGATACCACAGCAAACCATATTGAACCATTTTTTTGAAATTTCCTGATGTGGATATGTATCCTATCAAATGGTTGTAGATATGTCGGCGTCAGTTCAGCGGGATTTTAAACCGTAGGTGGCCTGTTGAGCTATTGTCCACCCAGCAAAAGTTGTGTGGAGGTTTTTGTCTAAAATGTCTAAAATGGTTCAACCTTAAACCAAATACCCTGGCATGGCTAAATTCACTGGATGCAATTTAAACATGATTGATGGTGTTTCCTCTTGTTCTATCCAGCAAAGCTGTTTCAGCCGACTCTAAGCAACAAAGGAGTCGAGTACGGAAATGGTCAGTGCGAGGTAAAGCTGGTCTGCACGTCGCCTCAGACAGGACTTAACTTCACATGGGCTTATCTGGGGGATTCTTCCGTGCTCTTTAAATCCCATTCCTTGGACCGTAACAGCTCCTTCCTGTGGGCATACCTACCAACAGGCAGTGCCGCAAACTTCAGCTGCACGGTCAGCGACAACCTTCGAAACACGAGCAACAGCTTGCAGGTGCCATGCAGAGGTAGGTGTCATCAGCTGAGCTGTGTCAGTTTGAGTTCTCTATATGAAAACATACTAAGGTGTTTTGTTATATTTCACAACTAAGTTCAATCTATCAAAAGAAAGCTCACTTAAACATTTATTTTTTTCTTCTCAGACGAGCGTAACCATTGGATCATTGTGTACATCTTTGGAGTGTTCACAACTCCCATTGTACTCTTGCCTTTGAAGTGGTGGACAGGCTGCCAACCGATAGCTGCTACAGAAGTGTAAGACGCAGTATAACTATTGACAGAAATGCCTTTATTTATTTCCCCAAAAAGAAGCTTTTTATAGAAACATCAAGCACAAATACATTATTGACCTACAACTGTAATGTGATTCTGAAGACATGATACATAAACTAAAATATAAGTTCCCAAATATATGTTCCAAAAATATAACTTTTCAGTTTGTGATATTCAGTACAAAGGTGCAGTGTGTAGTTTATAGTGGCATCTATTTGTAGTAATTGAATATAGTATTCATAATTATGTTTTCATTAGTTGTTACCTGTACCTATGACTCCTTATGTTTTAGGAGGGCTCTAGAGGTCTTTTCGCATAATTTGATGGCCATGTAGTACTTGCACATTCTTGTTCAGGGAAGGGTATTCAGCTGGTTGCAATTCAGCAACTTCGCTACTATATGCCAGTAAAAACTGCACTGCCCCTTTAAAACAGGTTTAATTTCTTATTAAATGAGACTACTAGGTACTAGGTCATCTACCTCAATGGCAGTCTCTCTGATAACAAAACTGTTTCTTGTGGTGTTCCAAGAGGGAGCTCCCTCGGTCCACTTTTGTTTTTGATTTTTATAAATGATTTGCCATCTGTTATTATAAGTGCTGATGAAGTCATGTATGTGGATGAGTCTACTCTTTTTACCTCTTCACACACGTTAGTGGAGCTGAGAGAAAATCTTATTCTTGATCTTCAAAATGTAATAAGCTGGGTGAGAATGAACAAAAACAGAAAACACCTACAGAAACTTCATGTTGCAGAAAACAGAGCAGCCAGATATAGAGAACTATATGTTAAGAACTGTTCTCTATAGGGGTGAGGTGGAGGTGGAATAAGCTGCCTTTAGACATGAGAAAGATAGAGAATAGCGCCACATAGAAGAGGTCATTAAGATGTCATTTTTTTAGAACAGATACACAAGTAATTTTTGGGCTATCAAGTCTAATTGTGTTTTGTACATTTTACTTTTCGTTTTTGTAATTTTGTTTAGTACTGTTGAAATGTTTGTCTATGCGTATTGTTTAATGTATACTCTCTGTATTACTTGAATTTTTACTCTCTGGTGTTGTTTCTCTGTATAACCTGAACTGCTTTTACTTAAATGTATATTTGTCATGTCTGTGCTGAACCGAGATCCGGTCACGCCCCCTTTCGTCACTTTTGGACTCCTACACCTCAGCTATAGCTCAATCACGTCACACTTACACGATTGCGTTGGAATGCGTTGATCCGTCAAGGTTGACGGATCCCCATTCACTTTGAATGGGGTGACGTCATCCATTGCAGAACTGAATTGTGGCTCCGTTGGGTTCCGTTGCGTTTTGTTGCATGCGTTGCTTGCGGCAAGAGTTGAAACATTTTCAACTTTTCAAGAGGCAACACATGCATCAGCCAATCTTATTGCTTTTCATGC
>NW_024879595.1:83340-125636 GCF_900700415.2 Clupea harengus | reverse complement strand
TCGTGTTCATCAGCGAGCCCGTGTCCTACGACCGCTACCCCGCGCTCAAGTGGTGCCTGGCCGTGTACATCATCTGCTTCGTGCTCTCGGCCGCCGTGGTGGTGCTGTGCGTGGGCGAGTGCACCGGCTGTCTCCCGTTCCCCTTCTCCCGCTTCCTGTCTGCCTACTCCTTCCTGGCTGTGGCCATGTATCTCACGGCGACCATCATCTGGCCGGTCTTCCAGTTCGACAGTCGTTATAGTAACAGGGGGTCACGGCCCGCCTACTGCTCCAGCCCCGGCACGTGCGCCTGGGATAAGGTGGTCGCCGTGGCAGTGCTCACGGCGCTCAACCTGCTGATCTACCTGGCGGACTTGGCCCACTCGGCACGGTTGGTGTTTGTCAGCGGGTATTGAGGGGGGAGAGAAGGATGCCAGATTGGTTTCATTTGTTGATGACGAGGAGAGAGAGAGAAAATAAGCTTTCAGGAGTCTGTGTTTAGGTTCTGTGGAAGTGATGTGTTGAAAACAAATGGAACCTTGAACTCAGCGTCATGGCAACTGACACTGTTTTCCACTTCCACTGTCTGGTAATCATTGATTCTGAATCATCTACTGTATGCTCTGAAAGAAGGGAGGATATTCTTGCCCAAGTGGAATTATGAGTCCTGATCTTACCGGTGATACATGTATTTAACTAGAGCAGGCCAATTAACAGCTAAGCACCAAATATGTCTTTCAAACCAAAGCACTCATGTACACATATGTTTTCTGCTGCTTTGGTCAAACATACTTTCTGTGAATCACCCTGGATCACTCTGCACTGTCTGTACAATAAATACATCAAAGAAATGATCTGTCTTTTGTGTACGACTTAAGGACTTCAAAACTTTCAATGTATGATGAATTATTCTGCACTGCTACCGTATGCTCTTTGGCTACAGCTCAGAAAGACTGCAGCCAATGTCTTAATTGCTTATCAGGTACTGTGTGTTGTTCATTCCCTGTTAATTATCTGAGAATAAAGCATGAGTTATAGCCACTTAAAGATGCAGTCCTCGATTGGGTTTAGGTTGTTGATATTTGAGCTCAACAGCCAATCAAACCAATTCCGTGGAGTTTTTTACAGTGCAAAAACTGATCAGCCACCTAGAGGCCGTGAAGAGAAATTGGCTGAATTACGGATTTGACCTTTTAACCAAGTACATGTTGGTTTAGTACCTTTTAACCAAGTACATGTTGGTTTAGCTGCAGGGCACAAAAGTAAAGTCCTCACCCAAGAGAATACTAAAAAAGAACCTTAGGATGTCACAATTGATAAACTCTTTTTGCAAAATATGGAAGATCTCAAAGGTTATGTTCACCTGGTATGCCCCACATTATGATCACATGTTCCATCATTGACCAATGAATGGCAGTTGTGGTGACGGGACTCGGACATACACTTGTACTATGCTCGTGTAATGTAACATACTGACTGGTGTACATGTTTTAAACTGCTTAATGAAAAGTAAACTCCATTGATACTAGGAACAGACAATAGGGAAGTGCATAGTGCCACCTGCATAGTATAGTAGGTAGGTGTCCCCTTTTTTCACATTGAAGATGGCCACCCTAATCACATTTAGTAGTCGCAAATAAAAAAAATCACGAGTCGTTTTGACTCAAGTCAGTTGTCGTGTTTTCAAGGTGAAATAAGGGAGGGGTGAGAGCAGAGGGACACACGGTCAGGACCCTCCAGGTAAGTGATCTCACTACGGTGGGGGCAGAGGGCCACACGGCCAGGACCCTCCAGGTAAGTGATCACACTACGGTGGGGGAAGAGGGACACATGGCCAGGTAAGTGATCACACTACGGTGGGGGAAGAGGGACACATGGCCAGGACCCTCCATGTAAGTGATCACACTACAGGTTTTACATGCAGAGTTTTATTGCACATTTATTGCACCGCATGTCTTGCTATTGAGTCAGAAGTATTTCTCGCAAGTATCTGCAAGCAAGAAGTGATTGCTGCTTAGGCCTGGTGTTGTGCAATCAGCAGACTGTATACATTGTGGATTGATCATATTGTGTATTTATTAGTCATTCTTTTTGTTTTGCTGATCGTGTGTTTGCTTGTTTGTTTGTTTGTGTGTGAGTGTGTGCTACCTTTGGTTGAAAGACTTGTGTTGACCTTTGATCTCAATCTCAACTTGTCTGGCCTTGGGAGCCACAATGTCCAATGGTGAAACACTGAACTACAGGAAGATGACTCCCTCTTGTGGAGGAAAAGAGAAGTGCAGGACATAGATTTATTTATTTATGGTTCTCATCCATGATCAGTGAAATACCTTTAGTTGCCAGTTTATCTGACACTGAGCTAAAATGAATGCAGCCTAATACACCAGTCCTGCAATACATCTTAGCTTCATGAAGGTTATACTATTTGTTTAAACTAATTTAGAGAGATGTTGATTCAACTGCGTGTTCATTTTGGAGGCTGCAGTTTGTGGTGCTGTTTTTGTATTGTTATGCACTGACACTTAATCTCAAATTTTTAAATGCAGCACCTTTTTTAAATTTATTTATTTAAATTTAATTACATTTATTTTATTTTATTTTATTTTTGCGCAGTGTGGAGCGTAGACCCTTTTACATTTCACTACATTTGTTGTATGTGACGAATACAAATACTTGAACTTGAACTTGAACACATGTTGACCACTCCATTTCAGCTAGTGAGGATAGGCCAACTAACAGAAACACCTTTGTGTTTACTTCAATACAGTTTAACAGCACCGCAAACTACATACTCTAAAATGGAATATCCACCTCACTTGAACTCGTTAGACATAAACTGAACATTATAACAGTCATGAAGGGAGATGTATTGCAGTACTGTTGTATTAGACTACATTCGTTTTTGCTAGATGTACCTAATAAACTGGCCATTGGGTACGTATATAGTGCTACAACACAGGCGCTGTATCAAACACATGAATGACTTGTGTTGACCTTTGTTCTCAACTTTGGGAGCCACAATGTCCAATGGTGAAACACTGAACTACAGGAAGATGACTCCCTCTTGTGGAGGAAAAGAGAAGTGCAGGACATAGATTTATTTATTTATGGTTCTCATCCATGATCAGTGAAATACATTTAGTTGCCAGTTTATCTGACACTGAGCTAAAACAAATGCAGCCTAATACACCAGTCCTGCAATAAATCTTAGCTTCATGAAGGTTATACTATTTGTTTAAACTAATTTAGAGAGATGTTGATTCAACTGCGTGTTCATTTTGGAGTTTGTGGTGCTGTTTTTGTATCCCTCCTATTATGTTCAAATTTTACCCACATCTATTATGCTTGGGGTCAATTTGACCCCAGCAATATAAACCTCCAAAAAATTATCATAATGTTTTTTTTTTACCAAAGTTTATGTGTCAGGTACTTAAGGTTTGTTTGTTGACTACCTAAATAGCCCTTAAAAATAAAACAATATCCCCACCCACTCCCTTTATACATCCAGAATACATGTTACGCGACTATGGAGAAATATGCAGATCCCCATAAAATCTCACTGATTGACCTAAAATTGGAAAGAGATATCCTTCTGGTGTTTTTATGGCTTCATATTATTTCTAAGTACATATTGTTGTTATCTATAACATTTGGAATAAAAAACTATTTATTTTATCAAGAAAAGTAACAATGTGATGAAAAAAGTTGATATTTCTTATATACTTTATACAATTAAAACAGCCTGGGGTCAAATTGACCCCAAGCAACACCTATGTGTAAAGTATGTGTACAGGACATTGAAAACATATTATCATGTTCATTTTGTGTTTACCCAGTTGTCCCCATTAAATTAGGAAAAGTCATTAAATATGAAGCAAAACAAATTATGTCAAACATTTATTTAGAGACGTTAAACATTGAATGGGGTCAAATTGACCCCAAACATAATAGGAGGGGTATTGTTATGCACTGACACACACAGTTGAGTATCCACCTCACTTGAACTCGTTAGACATAAACTGAACATTATAACAGTCATGAAGGGAGATGTATTGCAGTACTGTTGTATTAGACTACATTCGTTTTTTGCTAGGTGTACCTAATAAACTGGCCATTGAGTATATAGTGCTACAACACAGGCGCTGTATCAAACACATGAATTCTCTCATTGTTCAAAGTAGGAGGGAAATTAATGGAATTAAAACGCATGGTCCAATCAGTGTGTTTTAATCTCATCCGGTCGATTATCGTGTAAGAAAGTAGGGTGAACAGACAAGACAGGACATATCACATCACAACACATATCAGTTATTGATATGTGTTTGTATTGAAACACCCTATTGGCTGTGTATGTGCTGTATCTGTCATGTATCAGCAGCTGTCATCTGGCCTGTGTTCCTGGAACGTGTTTCCCGAAAGCGTAATCGAGCAAGCACCGTTGCAACAAGTGTTCAAAAAGTCTCTCTGTCATTTACCTATAGTAGTAGGTCAACAACGCTTTCGCGCCCCAGTTTAGGAGTCGTTATGGCAACCGCGCCTCATTAGAATGGAATGTCATCTCTATTAAAATCATTTAATTTGATGAACACCATACCAACGGTATGATGTCATGCTTTGCTTAGGTAGGTCCCAAATGCCAACTCGAACAGGTTTAAATCAAAATAAGGATTCTTGACTTACGAGGCAGGTTTCATACAAGAACAGGATGAACAGCAAAAACAGCAGGCACCCATGAACCTGACGTGAACATGAACATTGACATATGATGAACAGAGGGTTTAATACACAGGACTACGAGACACAACAGGCAGTAACGAGAGGGGCGGGAACAGAGGGACAAAGGGGCAAGGAAAGCACATGGAACCCACTGATTCATACTAAAAACCCTGTTTTTAAAATCATAGATCAGTGCAAGTAGTTATTAAATATCATTAGGTAAATATGAGTGAGTTTTCCACCCAAAACAACACAGGGACACAGTGAGTAGATTTATCAGACATTTGAGATTTTTAGATTTTCACAACGTTTTAGTTATACACAGGAACATACTGTATGTTCAATGCCTTGTACTGTTGGTTGGGGACTTCCCACAGCGGCCAATCCTCTCACTGCCACAACCATAGATCCTGCGCTGCAGGAGACAACAATAACGCAGTACTGGCTGGAGACGGCTGGAACATGCGCCACATGTTGAACATGGGATCTGTTCAGGAGAGGCACTACTTTACAGTACAACATGCATTCTCTGTAGCCCACAAGTGCTAAACACAACAACATGATTGGCCAGCCATAAACCCTGAGCAGCAGGACACAGCATCAATAAGGCTGCTTTGGTGAGCATTTCACTGGGGTTTTCAAGCGGGCATCTTCCTTCATTAGTGTTTTGTGTCTATTAACCGTATTAAGCTATAGTAAACAACATTTGTTACATGTTTGCAGCAAATATGTGGTCAAATTTGATAAGTGACGTGTCTTATTGGCAGTGTTGGGGAAGCTCCTTTGAAAGCATAGCAACTAGCAACGTACAGTAGCAACTAATTACTTCACAAAAGATGAAGTTCAACTACAGTAAAGCTACCCTAGGGAGAAATCTAGTTTGGTTGACCAAAGCTGCTTAAAGCTAGTTAGATCAAACTACTTTGTAAAAAAAAAAATATATAAAATTGACAATGTGCATGTGATATGAAATGATAACAAAATACTACAAAAAGTCACATGACAGCAAAAAATGCCACTCAATTGAGTTTATTGCAAAAACGGCCTACTTGTACACGTCATACATAAACCAAATAAAACCCCCAACTATTCATGGGAAGATGCAAGGAATGTCAGCTTTGGCTTTGTACACAATGCCCAGCAGTCAGACACCTGCCTTCCAGAGACTAGAACCCAGTTGGGGGCAGTGCACCAAGCAGGATTACTCAGTTAGCCAGGTCTTCTAAAATAGCATGAGACGTTTGTTAATAAATCAGTACTTGATTCAAGATATAATTAAACTACTAGTTTAATTACATGTATTTCACTGCTCCCTGATAGTACTTATTGGCTTGTGAATTGTACCATTAACCTTACAGAGGACATAGTCATGTCGGTGGAGCCATAAGGTGGCTTTAAGATTTCCACAATTTCAAAACTAATATTTGTTTCAGACAGAGGGCGACAGATTGCCACCACTAGTCTTAATCGTGCAGTCAGATGTAGCCTAGAAATAGTTTTTCATAGAAAGGGGATAGAGTTGAACTGAAATTAAATAGTTTAATATTCTGAATTGTTCACGATTACGTCGAAGTTTTATCCATAGCTTAAGGAATGTGATGTATTTGTTAGGACATAGCAAGGAGTTCTTTATTTCCTTGTTTTGCATTTCGTACTCCACTTCAGTTGGTGGCGATATAGCATGCATGTGTGTTGTTCAAAATTTTGAAAGCAGAAGAAGAAGCAAATGACTACGCGGGCGAAAACAGTTAATCCATTTTACAGGCTAGCCAGTGTTAGCCAAAAATTTGGCAAGGCAAGTCAGCTGTCAACGCGAATGACAAGCAGCAAGTAAAATATGACTTCGTTTGTGACAGAAGTGCTTGCTAGTTCTGGCAAGCTGGAAAAGGATGACCTAATGACCAAGATCTCCAAATTAACTAGAAAATCGGATGACATTAAGGTCTGTGAACTAGTTATACATTGTTTTATACTCTCATGCCAGCCATCGTAGCCGCCATCTGACATTTGCTGTGCAGCTACTTGAATCTAAAAAATAAAGTAGTTTTTCGGAAATCATGAAATTTATTAATAGTTGCAATAGGCGTAACATCTTCATTACTATTATTGAACTGCACTTATTAACTGAACTATTTGACATGTAGCAGTTGTTGCAAGTACGCTACTATAGCATACGTTAGCCAGCCATGTTAGCTTAGGTTTCTGTAACGTTGGACTTAATAATCTAACCAGTTAGCGATAGTTTATTCCTTATGTTCGACAGGCTGCATTGTCAGCGCCAGCTAAAATGGTTCACGTTATCCTAACTAATAGTTCTGCTTAAATCCACGTTAGATTTTCCATATATATATCAACAATACGCTGTAACGTTACCGTACCTAGCTAGCATAACTCGACTATGGCCTTGACTTGGTCAAACTCACAAAGTGACGTGTCACATTTAGCTGGGTGCGTTATAACAATTTAATATGCTGGATGAGAAAACAACAAAACTATTTTACATGGGCATAAACTGTGAAGTATAAGCCGGTTGTTACTTAACTCTCCTTAGCTCTGTCCTCGCTGAATCATCTAACTTAAGCTAGTCGCATATGATGTGCATCATTGATTTTTCAGCACATATCAGCTTGAGCCAAAACATTTGGTCCCAGCGTTTGAGTTAAGTTGTTGTAACATAACCCTGGGTACTTTAATCAATGCTAACTGAAGTGTTCCTTACCCGAACGGGCGGTTTTAACGCTATTTTGTCCATATGTGACTCACTTTTCCTTACCAGGCTGAGGCAACGTACATGATAAAGAAGGAATATGATAACTTCTTACCCACCTACGACCTCGCCGAGAGACTGGGCAGAGATGTGGACGGCATGTACAAAGAGATTGATGATATCAGAGACGTCATTGAGAACGAGGTAACTTCAGCGCATTACTGACATCAGGGATCTTAGAGATGGCCATTAGCAAATAATCATCCATGTGAAATCTTGACATGCTATTATAGATATTGTCACATTTGCAATGCTGTGACATTTCAATGAGTATTCCACTACTTATTCCACTACTCATTCCACTTGATGCAGTGTGGGTTTATATATTCTGTCTAATTCAAAACCTTTATCATCATGTTTAATGGCCTCAATTACCAGTGTGTGTTTTTAAATGGTGAATAGCAGGATCACTAGGCAGTGAAGAATTGATGATTATTGAACTTTGCTTGTACTTGGCTCAGTGTGTGTGTGTGTGTGTGTGTGTGTGTGTGTGTAAGCAGTATACCGCCGTCTTTTAAGAATGTGTGTTGTGTTACAGGTCCACCAGGATCTCAATAAGTCTGTGACAGAGTTCACTAGACTGGGTGCACAGCTGGGGAGGACCAAAGTGGTCCTCAACCTTTGCCAACATCTGGTGGAGGTGAGCTACGTTGGCCTTTATTCATTCAGCAGACGTTTTCATCCAAAGCAACTGACAGTACAGTGCAAATATATATCAGTGTGTGTGTGATCCCTGGGTATTAAACCAAAGGCCCTGATGTGTTTTTAGCACCTTGCTACATAACAGTACAGCTACATGGAACTTTGTGGTGGCCAATTCAAAGTCTTAAACTATTTTCACAATCAGAAAGTCAAGACTCAGGACGTGTTGTTCCAACGGATTTACTGTAGTACATTAAGCCACAGCAAAGAGATGTATACCGGAAATAGATCTGCCAAATTACATTCGCGCCAACATCTTTAAAACCTAACCTGACACTCCCACTCCAGCCATGAATGGCTAACCCTGTAACCAATAATATCCTGATCTCTAACCTGACTCCATCCAATCAGAAAGCTTCCATGGTATACAATACCACACCCATTTTAACCTTAGGTCACCAGGCTACACTGATTCAACAGGTATCTGGTAAATCCATTCCTTATTCATATGAAAATATCCCACAACTTGTAGTTCCCATTACCTTAGGTTCCCTGCAGAAGACATCTGGGCTGATATGTTTTGGGCTACACTGGCCTTCTTCTGCATGCTAATTCTGTTATTTTGAATGTTCAGTACATGATGACATTTGCCTACACCTATTCCTGTGTCCCTAGTTTGACAATGCACTTAAAGAGTTCCATAAGGCCATGCGGCAGAGGGAATACGTGCTGGCTGCGGAACAGCATGAGAAGGTATGTGTGTGTGTGTGTGTGTGTGTGTGTGTGTGTGTGTTTTGTGTGGGTGCGTGTGTGTGTGTGTGAGTTCCATAAGGCCATACGGCAGAGGAAATACCTACTCGCTGCGGAAAACAGCATGAGAAGGTAGTACCTACAGTTTTAAAAGCTAGAAAAAAAAGTGCTTTGAAAAAATAATTACCTCTTGCACTCTATATTGTTAGAATATATCTATATTGTTATTCTAATTTGTAAAACAAACAATGTAGCTTCCATATAAGTATAAGGTTGATAGCCAATGAGCAGTCTGTCCATGATACTTTGTTACCTGGCTGTCAGCTTGACTAGCAGTGGCAGCCAATAGACTTCAGATTCACCTGTGCCATTTTCACAGAGAATACATTTTGGCCATGCACATATCCCTCTGAGAGTGTGTCATTTTAGAGTGTCTCTATGCGGTGTGTGGACATAGCCATGTCTTTGGAGCAATAAGGTAGTTTTAAGATTTTCACATCCAGTAAACTCAAACCACCCAGTCTTTCAGACAGTGAGCAGAGAGGTTGCTTCACCACCACTGGAGGGTGCAGGTAATAGCTATGACTTGCGGAGAGAAGGGATTTATTGGGAAAGGTGTGTGTGTGTGTGTGTGTGTGTGTGTATAATGTGCTGTTGCTCTCTGCAGGCCCAGGACGCCGTGTGTGTGTGTGTGTGTGTGTGTGTGTGTGTGTGTGTGTGTATAATGTGCTGTTGCTCTTTGCAGGCTCAGGACGCCGTGTGTGTGTGTGTGTGTGTGTGTGTAATGTGCTGTTGCTCTCTGCAGGCTTAGGACGCCGTGTGTGTGTGTGTGTACGTGTGTGTGTGTGTGTGTGTGTGTGTGTGTGTGTGTGTGTGTGTGTGTGTGTGTGTATAATGTGCGGTTGCTCTCTGCAGGCCCAGGACGCCGTGTGTGTGCGCGTGTGTGTGTGTGTGTGTGTGTGTGTGTGTGTGTGTGTGTGTAATGTGCGGTTGCTCTCTGCAGGCCCAGGACGCCGTGTGTGTGTGTGTGTGTGTGTGTGTGTGTGTGTGTGTGTGTGTGTGTGTGTGTGTGTGTGTGTGTGTGTGTATAATGTGCGGTTGCTCTCTGCAGGCTCAGGATGCCGTGTGTGTGTGTGTGTGTGTGTAATGTGCTGTTGCTCTCTGCAGGCTCAGGACGCCGTGTGTGTGTGTGTGTGTGTGTGTGTGTGTGTGTAATGTGCTGTTGCTCTCTGCAGGCTCAGGACGCTGTGTGTGTGTGTGTGTGTGTGTGTGTGTGTGTGTGTGTGTGTGTGTGTGTGTGTGTGTGTGTGTGTGTGCGCAATGTGCTGTTCTCTGCAGGCTCAGGACGCCGTGTGTGTGTGTGTGTGTAATGTGCGGTTGCTCTCTGCAGGCTCAGGACGCTGTGTGTGTGTGTGTGTGTGTGTGTGTGTGTGTGTGTGTGTGTGTGTGTGTGTGTGTGTGTAATGTGCTGTTGCTCTCTGCAGGCTCAGGACGCCGTGTCGAAGGTGAAGATGTGCAGCAGTGCAGAGATCCCCCTGCTGAGAGTGCTGATGTCAGAGCTGACCATCCAGAAGGAGACCCTCCTCTACCACCTGGGGGATGAGTGGGCCAAGATGGTCACGTGGACCCTGCCCCCAACAACTAAAGGTGACAGAGAGAGAGATTCCTGTGAGAGAGAGAGAGAGAGAGAGAGAGAGAGAGAGAGATTCCTGTTAGAATCAGACAGAGAGAGAGAGATTGCTGTTAGAATCAGAGAGAAAGAGAGATATTCCTGTTCGAATCAGAGAGAGAATAAATCCCTGGAACAGAACAATATGTGTATGTGTGTGAGCTAGAGGGAGATGTTATTATTGCTAGATAGAACAGAAGCCTCTGTAAGAAGCAGATTGTATGTTTGCTTTATACGTGTGTGTGTGTGTGTGTGTGTGTGTGTGTGTGTGTGTGTGTGTGTGTGTGTGTGTGTGTGTGCGCGTGTGTGTGTGTGTTTGTTTGAGCCTCACACACTTCTCATTCTCTCCGCGTGTAGAGCTCACCTCTCCAGAGGCCTTCCTGGGCGTGAAGCTGCACCTGAGCCGAGAGGGCAAGGCCTACGAGCCCGACCTGGCCAACGTCCTGCAGGCGCTCGCCGTCCGCGGAGACCTCCAGCGCAAGATCAAGCAGTTCGGTAAACAGAGTTATTAAGTCTCATCAAGGCCTGTTTCAGTTCTCTAGACTGGGCAGGGACCACACGAGAACAAATGATGGTAAATGAGCAGGGCTCTGGACTGGGCAGGGTGCCCAGGAGAACAAAGGATGTTAAATTAGCAGGGCTCTAGACTAAAATGTTTACGTTGGTTGCACTGGTGTCTAAACTTTTCCATTAGGTGCACCCAAAATCTTTAGCGTTTTAGCGCTGCAATAATACATTTTAAGTGTTACTTTTTTTTGTTAATGCCTATACAGATTTGTAATTGAATTAGCGGTATATTTTGAGGTTGTGATGTCGCTTAAGGAGGTACAGGGTGCGTTTTCACACATGCCTTATTCCCCCCTCCCCCACCCCGATTCAGAAGAATAACATCAGGGTCAGAGCCAATCAGAGGCAGAGTAGGGGCGGGTCTTTGCCGACCAAGGCCGTTTCTAGGGACAACAGTCTGAGAATGGGTGGGAGAAAAACAACGCTAAAAAATAACGCTATACACACACACAAACACATACACAGAGAGATCTAAATTTCAGGCACACCCGTGACACCAATTACTATAATGCCCAGTTTAGTGAAAGCGAAATAAAAGTTCATCTCAAGTGTGTTGCTCAACCCAGTGGAATAGTGTATTGTTGTGCATAGCAAAGCAAGGGTATAGAACCTGGGATATGGAATCCATTGTCTGAGCGATGATGTACTTGGTGCACTTGATGTAGCAAAGCTATTCAAGTTTAATGAAATTATAACATGATTAACATGATCTCTTCTCTCTGTACTTGATGTAGCAAAGCTATTCCAGTTTAATGAAATAATAACATGATCTTTTCTCTCTGTACTTGATGTAGCGAAGCTATTCCAGTTTAATGAAATGATAACATGATCTTTTCTCTCTGTACTTGATGTAGCGAAGCTATTCCAGTTTAATGAAATGATAACATGATTAACTGGAATCTCTTCTCTCTGGACGTGGCCCCTGTGGTGGTGCTTCAGCCCAGCTGCTGGTGAAGTACATGTTGAGGCCGGTGATCCTCCACCCGGCTCTGGTGGTGGAGGTGACGGAGCAGCTGTCACCCTGCGGCGTGGCGTTCACGGCTATCAGCCTCACCAGCCGCGAGACCGTCGCACAGCACCGTGAGCCCCCAGAGCTCTACCAGCAGGTCCTCGCCGTCCTCAAGGCCCTACACGGGCACCCCTTCAGTATGTGTCTCCGACTGATACACACACACACACACACACACACACACACACCCTGTAGTTTGTTCAGTGTTGTCAGCCACAATGCCTCAGCGTGTATTTTCAACCCCCTTCACTAACTTTTGATCTAGCAGATGTATTTTAGTAAAGCATACAGGATGGCTTGTGCATTGTGGGAAATGTAGTTCTGGTGGTTACACGCAGGTCTTTCTGACAGATGCCTTGGTGGGGGAGCAGAAGGTGTGTGAGATGCTGGGCGACCTGATCTGGGAGGAGCTGTCGGAGAACATTATCCAGGACTGCCTGGTGCACTCGATCCCAGCCAAGAGCAGCCAGCTCGACAAGTACTCTGAGGTGAGGCGTTGGGGCATTGACCTCACTGTGACTGGGACTCACACAGAGGTGTTTAAGGTCTGCAACTCCGGTGGAGAGAGACATATTACCTGACTCCTCCAAGACACCAAGGTGGAGGAGACCCCTTCAACATGACGAAACCCCATCACTGCATCCATCAGTTATGCCCCCAAAGTATAGTATAAAAACAGTTATCTGCAAGAATTTCTTATTTAAAAATGTAATAATTAAAATCAAAATGTTTGTTAAATAAACTATGACTGGTAGGGAAGGGAAATAGCTTTTTTTACACAACTCTACAAATGACCTAAGAAATGCCCTATTGATTCCAAGAGCATAAGAATTTACGTGGGGCTTGGACTGAGCTAGCTGTCCCACTGTAAGCCTAACCCAAATACATATAGCTGTCCAACTGTAAGCTTAACCCAAATAAATATAGGTGTCCATCTGTAAGCCTAACCCAAATAAATATAGGTGTCCATCTGTAAGCCTAACCCAAATAAATATAGGTGTCCAACTGTAAGCCTAACCCAAATAAATATAGGTGTCCTCAGTACTGGCCTCCCAATAAGCCCGAGAGCACTTTTTCTAGGCTGCCTTTTTCTGATGCTTTGTACAAATATCAGTGAAAATGTGTTTTTAGAAATGAAATAAAAACGCAATAATATAGAAGTGCTCTCGTCCTGCAGGTGATCACCCAGACCCAGGGCTTTGAGGGATCCCTGCGTGAGATGGGCTACCTGAGGGAGGAGGCCACGGACCTGCTGAAGTACGCCCAGAACTACAACCGCCACTTCATCAGCAGGAAGTGCCAGGATGTGATCGTGGAGGCACGCCGCCTCATGACCTCCGAGATCCACGACACCGTCAAAGTGAGGAGCCAGCCGACACGTTTGTTTGGTGTTCGTTTGGTGTTCGTTTGGTCTCCCTAAGTGAGGAGCCAGCCGACACGTTTGTTTGGTGTTCGTTTGGTCTCCCTAAGTGAGGAGCCAGCCGACACGTTTGTTTGGTGTTCGTTTGGTCTCCCTAAGTGAGGAGCCAGCCGACACGTTTGTTTGGTGTTCGTTTGGTCTCCCTAAGTGAGGAGCCAGCCGACACGTTTGTTTGGTGTTCGTTTGGTCTCCCTAAGTGAGGAGCCAGCCGACACGTTTGTTTGGTGTTCGTTTTGGTCTCCCTAAGTGAGGAGCCAGCCGACACGTTTGTTTGGTGTTCGTTTTGGTCTCCCTAAGTGAGGAGCCAGCCGACACGTTTGTTTGATGTTCGCTTGGTGTTCGTTTGGTCTCCCTCAGTGTGAAGACTAAAAGATTTTCTCGCGTCTCGTCCCATCACATTTGCTGTCCTTAAGTCGTCTTGTTGTCCTGTCTTGCTCTCGTACACTTACAGGCACATAAACATTTTTGATTTGCTGCTCGTGTCCCAAATTATTCCAAGGGCAAAAATCACTTTTGATGTGGATTGATTAGGATGTTGACTATGACTGTATTCCTAGTAGACCCCCAGAATATAATTATGAACACTGAAAATGAGAATAACAGATCCTCTTTAAGCACACATGATCTGAAAAATACTCCTGTCTTTTTTAAATGCCCTCTCCCTCGTTGTGGCAATTGTAGATCTCCCCCGACTACAAGCTGTCTCTCCCGGCGATGCCCCGCCCCGCGGGGGACAAGAGGAAGCGGGGCGGCCCGAAGGCGGAGGCTCCTACCCTGGCCCTGGCCCTGGAGGCCCCGGGGGATCAGCAGCAGCAGCAGATGGAGGCGCGCACCATGGCCCTCCCTGCCTGCCGCGTCAGCCGCTCTGCACAGCAGATCCTGGAGCTGGCCATCACCACACTGGCCGAGGCTGCTGACCGCTCCAACACAAGGTACTGGGGGGGACGTCATGTGTGACAGTGTGTGTTTAAGTGTGTGGATGTGTGTGCAACACAAGGTAAACGAGGGGCCCTCGTAGTCACGTGTGTTAATTGCATGTGGCTGCACTGCAAGATAGAAAGGATGTGGTGCAATGTGGCAGCATATATTGAAGGTGTGTGTGTGTTTGTGTTTGTGCAATCATCCAAGTTATGGTGCAGCATGGTATGGATGGACACTTTAGACGTGTTCATGTATGTTTCTGTGAGGTGCACTGCAAGGCAGGCAGGGTGTGGTGCAATAGTAAGATGTCAAACCTGTTATAAGGCCAATATGTGTGTTCAGTGTGTCCAACACAATAGTAAGATGTCAAACCTGTTATAAGGCCAATATGTGTGTTCCCAGTGCCATCCAGATCCTGTATGCCGTGAGGAACATATTCCATTTGTTCTGCAACGTTGTTCCCACATATCACGAGTAAGTTCTCATGATTTGGCCTCTTAGGTTTTTCTCTAATCAGGAGCTTACTTACTTACTCTAGGGATGTTTCTATATGATTCTGTTCAGTCCCACTTCATATTAAGTCTGCATAAAGTACTTAGTACGTAGTAATACTATGTTCTCCTCAGGTAACTGCATGCTACTAATCCTAACTCCAGTTACACCCTATTATTATTATTATTATTATTATTATTATTATTATTAGAAGTATTATTAGTGCTATTAAATACATTGTAATTAAGTGTGAACTATGTAGTCCCCAAAGTCAATTAATGCTTTGTGTGCTAGATGGGCCTTAACACAAAACCCTTACAACACAAACATATAAGAAGTATGCATAACTTTATTAACATGTCTGCGGGCTGAATGGAATCACATAGGCAGGTATTATTCCCATGTAATAGAAGGGCTTTTTTTAAGCTTTTATGCAAGCAAGTAAAAGCATCCTTTCTAATCCTTTCAAATTACTGATATTTTGCAATAAGATGTTGGACTAGAAGGGGTTAACATACATCTTGCAATGGAAGAAAGTGCTGAATGAAATGAATCTCATGTCTTTGTAGAGAGAGCTTGCTGAAGCTACCCCAGTTGGCAGCTATCCATCATAACGACTGCATGTTCCTGGCCCACCACCTCATCACACTGGGTCACCATTTTGGCCCGGTGTTCACCACCGACTACACCGTCTGCTCCTTCGTGGACCTCGTCCCCAGTCTGAGAAGACAAGGTAAGGGCAGGACGAACGCAGAAGCGCAATGAGAGAAGACCATGGGAGATGAGAGGGTAAAGTAAATGTATATTGGGAAAAAAAACAAAGACAAAAAATTGAATTGTTAGTGTGAGGAAATTGTGCTGAGATTGTGATATTCATGAAACTTGTAGCATGGGCTAAGAACCCATAGAATTTTGGAGCGAATCAAGGGGTAAATCCACAAATGTGTTTTCACTGACGCTCATGTTGCAAGTGATGGCCTTTGGCCTTGTTAGAGGTCCAGCGCTCTCCAAGTGCTCTTCTAGTTCATTCCATTGATGTTATTCGTCTCTTAATATGTTGACATCGTTTAACTAAAAGATTTTAAGGTGTTAAAAATACACATAATTAAAAAGACATAGCATAGCATGTCTAGCTTGATTGTTAACGTTGCTATGATGTGTAGTCATGAGGATTTGTTACAATCACTAACGAAACAACCACATATAGTTGCATGTTACATGTCATATTCACATTTAATATAATGCAATATTTACAAATGTAATTTCTGTTTTCCAAGTAATTAATTGTCAGTCGACCAGAAGGTTACAATAACTTGAAGTGCTAAATGTGCAGAGGTCTGGGTGATTTTTTTTTAAATATCCGAAAACGTGTAGACAAGACCACATACAAAGTCACAGGCCACATGAGGATGAGAGCATTTTAACACTTTAAGTGTGTGTGTGTGTGTGTGTGTGTGTGTGTGTGTGTGTGTGTGTGTGTGTGTGTGTGTGTGTGTCTGCAGGCACTCGCTGCTTCATGAGCCAGATGGGCGTGCTTAGAGGGGAGATACTGGAGAGTCTGTCCACCGCCAGGGACTTCTCCAACCTGGAGGACAAGGTCAACTCAGAGACGGCCAACAAGGCCGTACGGCAGGTGAGTCCACGCCAACACTAAAACCCAGCAGCGTTTTGTGCCCATGTGATGTCATGTGTGTGTACAGTACTTGTGTCCATGTGATGTCATGTGTGTACAGTACTTGTGTCCATGTGATGTCATGTGTGTACAGTACTTGTCCTCTTCCCCAGTGTCCACCTCTGCTTCAGAGAGAATAAATAAATAAATAAATCCCACCAAGCCTCTTGCTGCTACATGCTGGAATGCTTCTGTTACTGGTGGTTGCCATTTTAATTTCAGTTGAGTTCAGTTTCTGATCATTGGCCATACAAGACAAACCCAAGTTGGACTGAAATAAAAAAAAAAAAAAAAAATATATATATACATATTTCGTCTATATATATATTAGTGCTGTCAGTTTAACGCGTTATTAACGCCGTTAATTTTTTTTTCGCGAGATTAACGCGATTTTTTTTTTTTTTTTTTTTTTTTTTTAGATTTACATTCTTTTTGGCCTCGCAAACTGTGTAGTAGGCTAACGTTACGGTTTGAGTGAATGGTGAGCGCGATACGGCGAAATGGATGATAAAAAGCTTCTGAATGGAAAGTTTACTTTTAAAAGTTGTGTTGTGCAAAAGAAGCGAGCTTCACTGTTGTCTGAAAATGTCAACAGGCAGCTGGCTGAAAGCAAAGAAGTAGTAGGCTTACCTTTTATTGGTAACCTAACTGTTACAGTTCATTGTTTCGGAAATAAGAGGCCTGACTGCTATGTTCCCAGCAAACTTGGAAAAAAGAAAATATTAAGCCATGGTTTAACTGCACTATAGGCTGAGTCCTTGTTGACCTGAAATGTGCACTTTATAATTTTATTTTGTACCGCCCTGTTTGGCAATGTTGGTTTTCAATAAAATAAAACATTTGCATAAAGCAACCCAATCCACTGTTCCATGTTGATAAGGGCATTAAAATAAAAATAAAATGATGGAAAAATACATAAACGAAGGGACATTTAGAATAGATAAAAAATTGCGATGAATCGCGATTAAATATTTTAATCGTTTGACAGCACTAATATATATATATATATATATATATATATATATATAGTCAATACATATATATATCGTCAGATAAAATACAGTCTACATGGCCCTGTCTGTAACTGTCCTCCTCCTCTCTTCACATTACCAACCCTTTGAGACTAGTGATTGCCATGCCTGTAGTGGAACTGGTGTCCAGCAGGTGTCACCCACGAGCAAGTTCTTCAAGAGTCTTTATCGATCAAATTATCATTATTGAATTATAGTGATGACCTCTACTGCACTACACAGAGTCCTGCACTATCTAGAGCATAGATCCCTAATGGTTAACAAACCTCACTGAGCTTGTTTATTTTCTAATATATTATTATAATGTTTGCTGTATGTCTGAGCTTCGATAGAAACTTGTCTTTGTGTTCCGTTAAATGAAGGTGGTTCTCCAGCTGAAGAGGGTGGGCAGAGTGTGGCAGGACGTGCTCCCTGTGAACATCTACTGCAAGGCCATGGGGACGCTCCTCAACACAGCCATCAGCGAGCTCATCGCCAGGATACTGGCACTCGAGGTCAGACATTCACTCTCTCCACCAACATTGGGCTGATATTGGGTCTGGTTGTGTGTGTTTGTTGTAGTTGTTTTACTAGTGCCAATACCTGTGCAAACATTTTACAAGGAAGATAAATTACTTTTCTGGTTTTGTTTGGTTTGTGTGCAGATTGGCTTCTAGCGTTCTCACTGGTGTATGACCTACTCTTAATGAAATATCAGTATGTCATGAAGGCAGACTGAGTAAAATATCTGCTTTCCTTGTTTGGCTTCACCATCAGCGATCATCTCCCTTTTGTGTCACACACTCTGTCATCAACCTCATCCTGAGCATGAATTTAAAACGGTGTGTGTGTGTATTGTTTTTATGTATTGTGTGTGTGTGTGTGTGTGTGTGTGTGTGTGTGTGTGTGTGTGTGTGTGTGTGTGTGTGTGTGTGTGTGTGTGTGTGTGTGTGTGTGTGTGTGTGTGTGTGGTGTGTGGTGTGTAGGACATCTCTTCCGAGGAGGCCAACTTCCTCCACGGCCTCTTTGAGCACATCCTGGTGCAGGGCCCTCAGGTCTTCACCCCCGTGCTGGAGGAGAAGGAGAACAGGAGGTACCAGGAGGAGGTGTCTGTGTACGTCACCAAGTGGATGGCCTTCAAGGAGCTCGCCATGGTGCTGCTGGCCAACCTCAACGACATCCTCAACAGGTAAGCATCATTTTTTGGGGGGGGGGGGGGGGGGTCTGTCTGTCTGTCTTGTCTGTCTTGTCTGTCTGTGTGTGTGTGTGTGTGTGTGTGTGTGTGTGTGTGTGTGTGTGTGTGTGTGTGTGTGTGTGCCCTTATAAGACATCCTAGCCCTAACCTAATATTCAATTATCTACCAGGACATTATGATACCATGTAACCATATGATACCATGTTACCATTATCGTAACAATGCCTTTATAATATTTGCTATTATTATAAATATTTACATCTGTTTAAGAAGTGTTGTAATGCCTCATACATGCATTATAAGATGTTATGAGTGCATTGATAAGGCTTTTTAAATAGGCGCTAGGAAACTGCTAACCATTACGACCTGGAAGTGAGCTCAATCTGTTGGTGTAGAGGGGAGTTCCTCTGACTGCTAGTCATCTAACTCTGCTATACTTTGAGCCCTGTGCTCTTTGTAGTTCTGTGTGTGGATGTTTGAGATCTCTCCTCACTCTAACTCCTTTCCCTCTTCTCAAAGGTGGGCAGAGAGCAAGGGTCCACTGGCGCTCGCCTTCTCCTACAACGAGGTCAAGGGTCTGATCCGAGCCCTCTTCCAGAACACGGACCGCAGAGCAGCCGCCCTTGCTCAGATCGGACCCAGTTTTTGAACCTGAGGAGCCACCAGCACCACCGAGTGGTCTTTGGGCAGAGTGGACATGTCGTGCTTGGACTGTCCAACAGCAGCAGTCTGTTCTTCTCACATTTGATTGACTGGTCAGATCGTTGTCTTTGATTGGAACATGGCGTCAAGTGTGGGTTTCAGGATCAGGTTTAGATCATTGGCATGAAGCTGTGCCTCAGGACAGAACATTAAGGTCTTAAAAAAGATCCTTCAGAAGTTCTTCTGTAACCTAGTGTGACCTGGAACTACACCTCCACGGAATCTCCTTGGATGACTCCCTCCTTGAAACCTGGGGAAACCGCACCTAATCAGGAATCCTAATGAATTCCTGTGAACTCTAGAACACAAAGGCCTGTCATTAAATCTGCACAGTCTCTTACTCATATGTGTTGTGTTTAACCCAAACCAAAAACATGTATTTACACATTAATAGTTTGTGTAGTTCTTCACTATCGGCATCATGTATGTGATGTTGGTCTTTGTGCTTCCATTTATTTCTAATACATCCTCCCTGTGATCACTCTGTCAGTCTCTGGTGGTGAGAAATAAGCAGCAAACTGAGATGGTGGTTTGTTATTGTATCCTTTGAATTTGTACTGCACAGTATGGGGAAAACCTTTTTAATTTCATCATTTGAGCTTCATGTATGACATTAAAACGATATTATAAAAAGTGCCTTTCATAATATGCCTTACAGCAGGTAACCATTATAAATGATAAAGTCATGAAGCAAGTTTAAAACCAAAACAAATGGTCAACATGAACAAAATAAACAAACTCCTGCATGGCTGAAAAAAAACACTTTGGCTGGATGCTTTTCCTGAGATCAGTATCCTTTGCAGAGAGTGTGGTCTTACAGTGTCTACAGTGGGAGTGTGGTCTTACAGTGTGTACAGTGGGAGTGTGGTCTTACAGTGTCTACAGTGGGAGTGTGGTCTTACAGTGTCTACAGTGGGAGTGTGGTCTTACAGTGGGTGTGTGGTCTTACAGTGTCTACAGTGGGAGTGTGGTCTTTCAGTGTGTACAGTGGGAGTGTGGTCTTGACTTACAGTGTGTACAGTGGGAGTGTGGTCTTGACTTACAGTGTCTTACAGTGGGAGTGTGGTCTACAGTGGGAGTGTGGACTTACAGTGTGTACAGTGGGAGTGTGGTCTTACAGTGGGAGTGTGGTCTACAGTGGGAGTGTGGACTTACAGTGTGGTCTTACAGTGGGAGTGTGGACTTACAGTGTGTACAGTGAGAGAGTCGGTAGCATATAAGCGTGTGCCGTAAATAAATCTGAGGCTATACGAGTCATGTAATAATAACAATATGTTTTGTGAGATGCAGACTTGCCCTACTAGTACATACTAGCTGTTTCAATCTCCCTGTACTTGTACAGTGATGTGTACAGTAAAGTTTATAGTGTGCTGGTTGTTTTTAGTATTTGAGTTTTATTCTTGATCAATAATGTTAAATTATTATAAACTGTCACAGGTTGAAACTGAGACCCTTAACTCCACCCGACACAGGTGGATATATAACCTCTCCACACCCTACTCCACACAGAAGACCAGGACAGTGTTTAAAATAAATATCTTTATTTATTGCCCACACCGAGCAACATGTATAAGGTCTCCCACACCCTCCCCTGCTCAGCTCTAATGGGGCAAAGAACCTCCCTCACTTTGTCAATGGGGGTGGGCAAAAGCTTGGGACCCGAGCAGCGCAAGTCACACAACACACGTGGTAAACATTTACAACCTCAAACAATCAGGCAATGCAGACAGTCTACCTAGGGCACTGCGAGGGGAAAGTGAAGGCACTCCACTGCACTCTAAAATATTTGGGCACTGCAATCTATTTCCAAGACCCACTCTGGAACCTAGCCCAACCCGCACCCCCTTAACTTGGGACCCCCAATGGCGATGGAAATGCAGGAGGGGCAAGGAGACAGACACACAAGACAGACAACACGAAAGTTCAAAAAGTGGGGATTGACCCTCGAATCCCCACAAATAAAAGAAAAACAATAAAAACTGTCCATTAGTGGCTCCCGCGATGCCACTTCCCTCTGCTAGGCACGGTCCTGGTGACGTCACCCACTGCTCCGTGTCAGCAACCAGGGAAGAAGGAATCCGGCAGTAGATACGGTGAATGGCACAGCAGAGAAGCCTGAGGAGTGCACAGCCTTCAGTGTGGACAGTAACGAGAGGCAAATAAAAAGAGACTAGCCAACAGAGTAGAATGGACACGTTCCTTACTGTTTGGAGCTTAGCTCCAGTTGTGCGGTGTATAGCGTGGCACACAACTTCCTGGCTAGACCATATTGTGACCACAGCCGATGCTCATGACTCACTGGAAAGTATATAGATATGTTATGGGCTAGCCACCACTGATCACATACCAGTTGCTATGCTGCTAAATGTTGAGAGTGTACCCCTGCTGGCCAACAATGGTAATGCTGCTCCCTCAAGTAAACTGGACTGGTCAAAATTGACCAAAGAGGATATGCACAGATATTCTCTATTAACTGACAGCTTACTCAGTGATGTTGAATTGCCTAGGGATGCCCTAATGTGCACGGATATGAACTGCAAGGATAAACATCATGCTGAAAAGCTCTGTGCCATGTATGATGATATTGTCAAATGTCTTTATGCTTCCAGTGAACCTTTTATTAATCACAGGAGTAAGGTCCCTAACATACGGCCTGGCTGGAATGAGTTTGTGTCTGAGCAACATGCTGCTACTAGAGAGGCCTTTAGACTTTGGTCAGAGGCAGGCAGACCCAGACAGGGAGTGTTGCTTGATAAAAAAAAACTCACAAATGCTAGATTTAAATATGCACTTCGTTTTATTAAGAAAAATGAAAACACAATGAGAGCACACTCGCTGGCCAGAAAGATGCAGAATAACAATCTTACTGACTTCTGGAAGGAGGTCAAGATCATAAATAATAACAGAACTCCCCTCCCTTCTGATATCGAGGGGGTTAGTTGTCCAGGGAAGATTACTGATCTATGGCGTGAGCACTACAGTAAACTATTTAATTGTGTTAAAAGTAACACCGTTAGAATTGATAATGAATATAAAGGTCTCTCTGCAGACATGATAGTTAGATCAGTAGATATTTATGATTCCATCCACATGCTAGACAACAACAAAGCTTGTGGTATGGATTGTATTTCTGCAGAGCATCTAAAAAATGCCAGTTATAGACTCAGTCCATTACTAGCCATGTGTCTTACTGGAATTATGGTTCATGGTGTTCTACCGAACTCTATTATGTCAGTACTGTTAGTGCCTGTTCTTAAAGATAAGGCTGGTAAACTGAACAGCATAGACAACTATCGACCCATTGCATTAGCCAGTATCTTGTCTAAAGTGTTTGAGAGAATTACATTAATGAAATTGGAAATGTATGTTCTGACTGCTGACAATCAGTTTGGGTTTAAAAGAAAACATGGTACTGATCTCTGTATCTATGCTCTGAAGGAGATTGTCTCTAGGTACACAAGTCTTAATTCATCTGTATTTTTATGCTTCATTGATGCTTCCAAAGCTTTCGATAGAATTTGTCATGAAACAATGTTTATGAAGCTGCTAGCGAGAGGGGTCCCTAAACCTCTTGTGAGGATTTTGGTGTTCTGGTATGCCAATCAAACTTTTTATGTTAAATGGGACAATGTTGTATCAGCTCCTTTCTATGTTGGTAACGGAGTTCGACAAGGAGGAATTTTATCTCCCTTTTTGTTTACTGTTTATATGGACGACTTATCAAGCCAGCTGAATAAGACAAATACAGGCTGTCTTGTAGGTGAATCTATTGTCAATCATCTGATGTACGCAGATGATTTGGTGTTACTCAGCCCATATAGTGCTGGGCTGCAACAGATGCTGAGGGTGTGCTCTCAATATGGCATAGATCATGATATAAAATATAATGCAAAGAAAAGCCACATAATGATAGTCAGAAGTAATCAGGACAGGAAATTAACCTTCCCTACCTCAGTTGTGGTCTAAATACAGGAAAAGGAGCATACAGACTGAAAGTAGCTTACAATGATGCTTTTAGATTGTTGCTTCATGTGCCTAGGTGGCATAGTGCTAGTCATTTGTTTGTGTCTAAGCACGTACCAACCTGTGAGGCACTCTTGAGACAATTGATGTATGGTTTCATGTGTCGACTGGACAAATCTGAGAACTGTATAGTAGAGGCTCTGGTCAACACTCTAAAGAGCTGCTATCGATTTACTTCGACATTAAGAAGACATTGGCACAAAAGTCTTCATACTTTTTAATGAACTGTATTATGTATGTTGTATCTTCTTGTTTTTCTCTCTTTTTTATAGTTGTATGTCTGTTATTTTATATGGAACTTGGCGTCTGAAATAAAGATTTATATATATATATATATATATATATATATATATAGCCCCGTCGTCGCTGATCTGCCCAGCTGTCACTGCCTCCTCGTCCCAATCACGAACAGGGAAAACAGCCACCGCTCTCTCCCGTGATATCAGCAGACGCACAGTTCACAGATTCCGACGTCCAGAGTGCCAACCTGCACCTAAATCCACCAACCTCCCGCACACCAAACACAGGGCCTTTTAAAAGAGGATCATCCTATCCCCACCATGCTCTACCAATGAATGAAAAGGGCAACAGCTGTGTCTCAATCACTGCCAATGCCAATCACTGGCATGGGCAACAGCTGGGCCCAACTCACTACCAATTCACCCTGTGACAAAACCACCAGACTTATTTTCACAGATGTGGGTTTCTTTAGTTGCCCAGTTTAGCCTACTACTGGCTACATCTGCTACATCCAATACAATGTTCTGAATAAGTCAGCAAAGATGTCAAAACCGCTTCAGATTCAAGAAAACTTGTACACACCCCTCACACAGACACACAATGAAAATCTACCACTCTGAGATCCATCAAACAACCACCTTTGGCTTTTGAGGCATGTTGTTAACTCCCTCATGCATTCGGTGATTTCCTTTGCACGAGTGGTACTCTATATTCAAAACCAGAGTAGGCTAAACATTGCCTAGGGAAAGATATATGCGTTATAGCCCGGTGAGCGTCTTCGCTCCGCTGCAGGTGAGTGTAACTTCTTCAAACTTTAGTACATGTTCATATTTCAAACTGACATATCAAACTGAAGATCCATATAATTGAGCAATATGACTCGAGTGAAAGTGGAGTTGGTAAAGGATATCCCTCTACTGTGATGCTGCAGGTACTCACAGACATGGAACAATTCTGAACAATACTGTATCTTCAGTTTGATATATCAGTGAGTTTGAACCAGTATTGCTCAAATAGAAAAGGTGCTAAGAAACCAAGGCTGTGAAAGTGAGAGTACTGCAGTAGCAGTATACCTAATATGCCATTGTTTGCTATTCATAATTAAAATGTACTTGATGGAATGTTAAACAGTGAATGAACATAATTAATAAAAGTAATGTTATGGCAACATTTGAAAAGACGCTTAAAGGCATTTCAGCCATCGGCTTTCCGCAGGGAGTGAGAATTGCCTTGAGTCGGCCATCATACACCATTCTTGAAATGTTTGTCAGCCATGTTGGTCATATGACCACTTTAGGAACGTGATCATCTTAATTGCACCCTTCATCCAAAGCGCTCACCTCGTTAACACCATTACTAAACAGAGAAAAAAAAGGAGGAAAAGAATACGCATGCGGTACACAAACCAACAGAATTATAAAGTCTGAAGACACACAAGATTATCCATATGGCATTAAAAGACAAGGCGTGAAAGGAGCACCAGCATCCAAAAAAGACAGAAACAACCCAAATATATCAGGTTTCAAAAGTTCACAAATGCTCACTCCCTGATGAAGGCAATAGTCTTTAATTGCTGAATTAACATAGCCATAAACATAAATCCTTTGTATGAGTATATTTTTCTCTTTTTTTTGATAACACCAAGTGATTATTATACACACATTCCAGCACATGAATGTAAATGACTCTCTTATAGAATCTGGCGAAACCTACTTACTGATGGAGCAGTGTTCTGGTGGAACTTTGTACGACAAAATTCAAGCTCATAAAGCGGACAAAAAGCCATTTTCTGAGAAAGAGGTAAAAATGACAAACAAAGAAAATACACCGAAAAACCTATAGAGCAATGAGAACTGAAACATACATACAGTACATATGTATATACACATGTTCTTAAAATCTATATAAATATTTTTTACTTCAGGTCACGGTTTGGCTTACCAAGATTTGCATGGCCTTGGAACATTTACACACCGATGGTATCACTCACAGACTCTTAATAAGTCAGGTATTCATAATATTAAATTCATTTTCATCATGATATACTGTATTGTATAACAAAAAGCAAGCTCTTTTCACCTCTCTCAAGTGCTACTATTGCCAGAGAAAATATGATGTCAGCTCTATCTTGTGGAGAACAAGTACCAGTACAGTACCAGTGTTAATCTTTGTCACCCAGAGACACAAAACCTATTGATGGAAGAGACAGCCATAACTCAGCTTTTGACTAAGATTTACCAGTGGGTAATAAGTGTTGACACACAGTAACATTTATAGTTTTGTAAATGCTAGTTTTGTGCACCCTTTGAAATATGTATTTCCATTCAGATGCTGAGTGTGAATTAGAATTTTCCAGGATGTTGAATTGAAAGCAGTAGACAGTACAATTTGAGAATACCACTGGATAGATAACCAGTACCCATTTACGTCTGCATTTTTGTATCCCGATTGAAAGGACCATTTAAATCTCACTGACAGGCTGTATTGTTTCATATTCAGCAGTTACACAGAGGGAACATGGCCCTTCAGAGTGACAACAGCTTATTGGGCCACTGACTGGACCTGTTCCAGCCATTTAATGCTGCTAAAACTCAACCAATCCTGTTCTGATAATCACTTAACCAAACAGAATAAAAATGTTGCTCGCTACCACCCTACCTCTTTGGAAGACCACTTTTTACAATTATAATTGCAAATTCACTATATAAGGTGAAGCCTAAAAAGAGACGAATGAATGCGATGAAAGCTAGACAACATTAGCCAGGACGGCTCTTAAGACATGAAAATTAGATGAGAGAATACAATAAGATTATGTTACTGTTACAATATTAATTATGTGTTAACAGAACATTTTCTTCACTGGATATGGAACTGTCCGTTTGGGAGAGACAGCAGAGCTTCATGAAAGGTCCTTTCTCATGCAGAACTCATTAACAATCAATACAAATCAATCACTCACTCATACATGTTATTCATAACTAATCTGATCAATTTAAAATTGTGTCATACTTTTAGAGCTAGAGAAGCCAGCAGACACCAATGGAACGCAACCTCCAGAGGTTTGGGATGGAAGACCATACACCATCCACAGGTAGCATCAGACAGTGAGAGAAACACACCTGATTGGCAAAACAGCAACAGAAGTTTAATACATTTGGTGTTATATGAAAGGATTGATGTTAGACAGCATGCATATCTGTATGTGGAGCTTACCGTATATCACTGTTCTCTTGAATAACATGTGCTGATGTGTGGACGTGTGAATTTACCAGGACACTATTTGCTAACTGTGTCTTCCCAGTCCACCAAGTTGTTGATGGATTTTATGTTTGAAGTTCATTACATTGGTTAAATGTACAAAGCTATATCTTTCAATACCAACAAAATTCCCCAAAACAGTTTGACAGTCATTTTGTTTCAAGTTGCCTTTCAATCACCTTCACCTCTACAGTGATGTTTATGCATTGGGATGTCTGCTGTATGAAATATGCTCGTTGAAGACCTGTGTAAGTAAATAATAATAGCACTTAATAATAATAATAGCACTTATTAATAATATCTGATTTTGGTTTATAGAATAATAAAAAATAAAGCAGTTTCATTACAATGTTCTATTTTTCCACATTTAGGTTCAAGTGAATACAGATTTCATTTCTTCAATCTGGCTTGGTTCCAAGGATCTCCTAATAAACTTTTCTTCAGGCTTCCAGAGCCTACTCGCTGATATGCTTCATCCCAAGCCAGAGTGTAGACCATCAGCGTCCGACATTCTGACAAAAACAATAGTTTTGATCAATATCCAGGTACATATATGTACTGTACATGGAACTACATGCACCTTTCTGTTTCCTCTTTAAATACTTCATTACTGTCAACCACTGTGCTCCTAGGGATAATGGTTTCTCCAATGTTATGCGCAATGAATATATTGATATTTTGTTTAAAAGGGAGTCTGTGGTGTACGTAAAGGCCCTGAGTGTCTTTCAATATACAGAAAAAAAGATTTAATACGTGCCACATTTATTGCCTAGTCTCACAAACTGTTTTTGCAATCGTGTTTTGTTTCTTCTTGCTGATGTAGGTTGGGGCAATTCTAAAGGAGCTTAAAGTCAGCTTGAAAAAGCTGAATGAACTGGCAGACAGTTTAGAGAATGTCCACTTCGGCACCACCGTGGGCAGCCTGACTGGAGGAGTGATTGGAGCCGCTGGAGGGATCACCTCCATCGTGGGTCTCATCCTGGCCCCCTTCACTCTGGGTGCCTCTCTGATCGTGACCGGGGTGGGAGTTGGGGTGGCAGTCGCTGGTGGTGCAGTCTCAGGTGTATCAAGTATCACCAACACAGTAAGCCAGAACAACACTTTCAAGGAGATTAAGAGCATCATCACAGGTTTAGAGGAGAAGACAGCCAGTGTAGACACCAGTATCCCCCACCTTATCAAAGGTATTGAGTCCCTTAAAGGGGTCAATTTCCAAAATATTTCAAAACAAAAGTCAGGCACTGGGTTGTTGAAAGGATTGGGGGGAGTCAGTGAGCTGGTGCGTTTGGCCAGGTTTGTGAGTGTTGGTAAGTCTGCAGCACAATTGTCCAAGACCGTGCGCGCTGCAGGGGCACTCAGTGGTGTGTTTGCCGGTCTCTTTGTGGCATTGGATGCTGTCTCCATTACCATGGATTCCATAGAGACCAATCGTATCCAACAGGCAAAGGGAAAAAAGATGTCTGAAGATGAAATTAAATTAATTAAATCAAAGACCACAAAGTTTGTTGCAGAGGTCAGACTCACAACAAAGATACAGCAGGATTGGCTGGATAACAGATGTAAAATAATTGACTCAGTCTCAAATATTCTTAAAGATCAATAGAATGCTAGTACTGTGGGGTCAGATGTGTCTTGAGTGCAGTGTGACATGAGTTCATCCTCTGGAGGCAGTGAGTATAAATTGAGCACTAAATGCATGTTGAAACAATGCTAGGCCTACTTGTACCTCATCCTCTATGACCAACCCTTTTGCATTTCCTTGTGCTTGAGTTTAATTTGTTCTTTGAGCTCTGCCTTAAGGGTTAGAGCTAGGGTTGGTTAACAACATTTAAATGGCATTGATGCTGTCACATATATTCAATTCAATTCAATTCATTTTTATTTATATAGCGCCATAACAATACAATTGTCTCTAGACGCTTAATATTCAGTCCACATTTGATTATGACTGTCTCTAGATGTGCATATTTTAATATACAGAAAGACTAAGCAAATATAAACAATTATTTTGAATTACCTTATTGGCTAATTATCACGTGTTTGCTGATTTTTTTTTTTCTTCCATACTTCTACCTCTATTCTCCAGAATAAAACATGTGACTGTGTGTCCATTAGGACAAATGTGAAAGGCTGTCCAAAACCTAAACTGTTATGTTACTATTCTCTGTATCCTCCCCTCCTGCACGCACTCTTGCACATGCTCACACACACACACACACACACACACAGACACACACCCACACACACACACACACACACACACACACACACACGGACACACACACACACAAACACAAACTTTGGTACAGCCAACATGTTTTAAAGTTTTAACAGTTCTGTGGTCTTGCATGCTAATGAAAACATTGTACAAATTACATATTTACCAGACCTAAATCACATTGTATATAACCACTAATGACCAAGAAGAATTATTTGTATCCCGTTTTCTTCATGCTAAAGCCTATTGATGGCACATGTAACACAATGATTTGTAATGAAAATGCCAAAGTCCTAGGCTAATTGCTATGCTGACTGGACTAATAAAAAGTTAAACTAAACCCCTTTGTTACTGGAAGGTGTGATGTTTTATGCAAAATAATACCTAGATAGGCCTACATATTTGACCACCTCTTATTACCAAAAGCCAAAAGGAGAGGAAGTTTGTTTTATTACAATTTATCCTTTTTGGTACTGTTCAATGACGGGCTGTGAAAACTTGAATGTACGGTTCTTAATGGGTCAAACATAATTTGGAAGAGCTTTACAACTTGTAAGGATCATGCATTTGTGATATGGGTTTTGAATAAAGTGTAAAATTTCCAATACGTCTTGTTTGTTCCTTGTTTCTGATCGAGAGTTCAATCATCCGATCCAAAAGTGACCATTTGAGACTGTTTTTGATAACTATGCAGTACATGAACCAAATCAGAATAACACACACACACACACACACACACACACACACACACACACACACACATACCTAGAGATACACACAAACAAAGTCATGTGTTAGACCTACAAACGCCTGGTGTAAACAGTCTAATTATAGCTTCGGGGTCAGGGATTGAGTTTTGATAGTCAGAGGGCTCCCCCTGCCAAGGTTGTGACTCCAGGGCTATGTGATTTTGAAGTAAGGTAGACTTGCATTCATTTGGAAACACTCTACACACACACACACACACACACACACACACACACACACACACACACACACACACACACACACACACACACACACACACACAGTTGTCTTTTGTTCAACTCTTCCAGTGGTTACATTCAGCATGGGTGATAACGCTGACACCTTGAGAGGTTGAAACAATATTTCTTTCCAAGGCTTGTGTTTGAGATTACATGAGGGAGCAGTGTTCCATAGAAATGATAATCCTGTCAGACTGATACACCTCTCCATGTGATCTGCCCCTTTGAGATATTGTTGTTTTCTCCCATTAGTTATGACTCTAACTCAACAGATTGCTGGGGGTGCAATCTCACAGAGGCAAAGGAGAAGACAGACTGTGGACATCAGTATCAAAGCTATGACAGAGCTTACAAAGTAATGAAGCTATGACAGAGCTCTCGCTCTCTCCCTCTCTCCACCTCTCTCTCTCTCTCTCTCTCTCTCTCTCTCTCTCCACATTCAGAGAAGAAGATAAATGCCTTCACACAGACTAGTCAATTATCGCCTGTGTTTCTGTCTGCTTCGAATTCCTTCAGCTTGAGCTACATGTTCCGTCCTTTGGCAAGGCTATGTGTGAGTGTGTCGGGTGGATGGGGGGGGGGGGGGGTGTTCTGGCGTAGGTCTGGCCTGCAGGTGACCCCCGACCCCTTCCTCCCCAGCAAGGACACACAGCCAGACAGATAGACTCTCCTCTCTGCTCTCTCATGACGTCACTGTTCCTCCTTATAGTGGGAGGCACAGGGCTGGGGAAGGGCATGTGTGTGTGTGTGTGTGTGTGTGTGTGTTTCAGAATGTTCTCCCTAGCAACAGAAATTAAAGGTAAATGACAGACACTGGTTGAAGACCAATAAAGCCTTGAGAAAAACAGACTGCAAGGTCTTTTTGTGTGGTATATATATATAAACGGGTCCAATAGAGCAAACAGCTAACACAAAATGGCTGCTACACCATATTCTAAAGTAGGCCTAGATACTACCCTTCAAGCCACCAAAGCAACACATGGAACATTACCAGCACACAACGGAACCTGCTAGCAAAGTTGCGAAGCCTAAAGTACATGCCAGAGGGCGTAACTCTCCCACAAAAAATTCCATGACTTTTCCCTTGTTACAAGATGCTGAAATCCTTCGGACGATGAAATTGCATCAAATCCTTATTGCCCACCTTGGTGACCAATCAAACCATTCTGGGCTCATTGGGAGGGCGCCTTAAGGACACAGGAGCTCAACAGAGCATTTCAGACATGGGCAGAGGATACAGTACAGTATGACAAAAATAATGTGTTTTTGGGACATTGAAGCATGTAAATCTATTCTAGTAAACCCCAAAAATAAACACGTGTCACTTTGTGTGTTAAGTGCGTGGATGTGTGTCCAACACAAGGTACTGGGGGGGCCCTCGTAGTCATGTGTAACAGTGTATTAATTGCATGTGGCTGCATTGCAAGATAGGAAGGATGGTGCAATGTGGCAGCATATGTTAAAGGTGTGTGTGGGTGTTTGTGTTTCTGTGCAAACAACCACAAGTTATGGTGCAGCATGGGATGAATGGGCACTTTAGTGTTCATGTATGTTTCTGGGAGGTGCACTGCAAGGCAGGCAGGGTGTGGTGTGGTGCAATAATAAGATGTTAAACCTGTTATAAGGCCAATATTTGTGTTCCCAGTGCCATCCAGATCCTGTATGCCGTGAGGAACATATTCTATTTGTTCTGCAACATATCACGAGTAAGTTCTCATGTTTCGGCCTCTTAGGTTTTTCTCTAATCAGGAGCCATTCTTAATCTAGGCCTGTTTTTACATGATTCAGTTCAGTCTAGTCCCACTTCATATTAAATCTACATACATACAGTGTACTTATAATTGTAATAATACATAGTAATACTATGTTCTTCTCAGGTAACTACATGCTACTATTAATGGTCAGTTGACCAGAAGGTTACAATGACTTGATACGCCTTCTAAATGTGCATTGCAGAGGTCTGGGCGATAGATATCGTTTTTAGATATCCAAAAACGTGTAGACAAGCCCACATACAAAGTCCCAAGCTACATAAGGGTGGCAGTATTTTTAACACTTCAATTGTGTGTGTGTGTGTGCATGTGTGCGTGTGTGTGTGTGTATGCGTGTGTGTGTGTGTGCGTGCGTGCGTGCGTGTGTGTCTGCACCACTTCTGTGCTTCAGAGAGAATAAATAAATAAATAAATCCCACCAAGCCTCTTGCTGCTACATGCTGGAATGCTTCTGTTACTGGTGGTTACTACTGCCATTCTAATTTCAGTTGAGTTCAGTTTCTGAATATTGGTCATACAGGACGAACCGAAGTTTGACTGAAATAGTAGTAAAAATAAATAAATAAATATACATTTTGTCTAAACATATATATCGTCAGACAAAATATACTCCATCTGCATGGCCCTGTTTGTAACTGTCCTCCTCTTCTCTGCATTGGCTTCACATTACCAATCCTTTGAGACCAGTCCTTGCCGTGCCTGTAAGTGGAACTTGTGTCCAGCAGGTGTCACCCACGAGCAAGTTCTTCAAGAGTTTTAATCGATCAAATTATCATTATTGAATTATAATGATGACCTCACTACACAGAGTCCTGCATTATCTAGAGCATAGATCCCCAATGGTTAACAAACCTCACTGAGCTTGTTTATTTTCTAATATATTATTATAATGTTTGCTGTATGTCTGAGCTTCGATAGAAACTTGTCTTTGTGTTTTGTTAAATGAAGGTGGTTCTCCAGCTGAAGAGGGTGGGCAGAGTGTGGCAGGACGTGCTCCCTGTGAACATCTACTGCAAGGCCATGGGGACGCTCCTCAACACAGCCATCAGCGAGCTCATCGCCAGGATACTGGCACTCGAGGTCAGACATTCACTCTCTCCACCAACATTGGGCTGATATTGGGTCTGGTTGTGTGTGTTTGTTGTAGTTGTTTTACTAGTGCCAATACCTGTGCAAACATTTTACAAGGAAGATAAATTACTTTTTACTGGTTTTGTTTGGTTTGCGTGCAGATTGGCTTCTAGCTTTCTTACTGGTGTATGACCTACTGTTAATGAAATATCAGTATGTCATGAAGGCATACTGAGTAACCAAGGTCATCTAGTTTATTTTTTGGCTTCACTATCAGCAGTGATCTTCCTTTTGTGTCACATTTTGTCATCAACCTCATCCTGGGCATTAATTTAAAACTGTGAGTATCTGTTGTTTGTAGGACATCTCTTCGGAGGAGGCCAACTTCCTCCACGGCCTCTTTGAGCACATCCTGGTGCAGGGCCCTCAGGTCTTCACCCCCGTGCTGGAGGAGAAGGAGAACAGGAGGTACCAGGAGGAGGTGTCTGTGTACGTCACCAAGTGGATGGCCTTCAAGGAGCTCGCCATGGTGCTGCTGGCCAACCTCAACGACATCCTCAACAGGTGGGCAGCATTGGGGGGGGGGGTGTTTGTGTGTGTGTCTGTCTGTCTGTCTGTCTGTCTGTCTGTCTGTCTGTCTGTGTGTGTGCCCTTATAAGACATCCTAGCCCTAACCTAATATTCAATTATCTACAAAGACATTATGATACCATGTAACCATATGATACCATGTTACCATTATCGCCTTTATAATATTTGCTATTATTATAAATATTTACATCTGTTTAAGAAGTGTTGTAATGCCTCATACATGCATTATAAGATGTTATGAGTGCCTTGATAAGGCTTTTTAAATAGGGGCTAGGAAAGTGCTAACCATTACGACCTGGAAGTGAGCTCAATCTGTGGGTGTAGAGGGGAGTTCCTCTGACTGCTACATCTCTGACTCTGCTATACTTTGAGCCCTGTGCTCTTTGTAGTTCTGTGTGTGGATGTTTGAGATGTCTCCTCACTCCAACTCCTTTCCCTCTTCTCAAAGGTGGGCAGAGAGCAAGGGTCCACTGGCGCTCGCCTTCTCCTACAATGAGGTCAAGGGTCTGATCCGAGCCCTCTTCCAGATAATGGACCGCAGAGCGGCCGCCCTTGCTCAGATCGGACCCAGTTTTTGAACCCGAGCAGCCACCAGCACCACCGAGTGGTCTTTGGGCAGAGTGGACATGTCGTGCTTGGACTGTTGAATAGCAGCAGTCTGTTCTTCTCACATTTGATTGACTGGTCAGATCATTGTCTTTGATGGGAACATGGCGTCAAGTGTGGGTTTCAGGATCAGGGTTGGATCATTGGAATGAAGCTGTGCCTCAGGACAGAACATTAAGGTCTTAAAAAAGATCCTTCATAAGTTCTACTGTAACCTACCTGGAACCACACCAACACGGAATCTCCTTGGAAGATTCCCTCCTTGAAATCTGGGGAAAACGCACCTAATCGGGAATTCTAATTAATTCCTGTGAACTCTAGAACACAAAGGCCTGTCATTAAATCTCTTACTCATATGTGTTGTGTTTAACCCAAACCAAAAACATGTATTTACACGTTACTAGTTTGTGTAGTTCTTTTCACTATCTGCATTATGTATGTTATGTTGGTCTTTGTGCTTCCATTTATTTCTAATACATCCTCCCTGTGATCACTCTGCCAGTCTCTGGTGGTCAGTCAGCAATAAGTAGCAAACTGAGATGATTGGTTGTTACTGTATCCTTTGAATTTGTACTGGACAGTATGGAGGAAACATTTTTAATTTCACCATTTGAGCTTCATGTATGACGTGAATACAATATTATAAAAGTGCCTTTCATAATATGCCTTAGTGCAAGTAAATTCATAAAGCAAGTTTAAAACCAAAACAAGTGAACAAAATAAACAAACTCCTGCATGGCTGAAAAAAACACTTTGGCTGGATGCTTTCCCTGAGATCAGTCTCCTTTACAGAGGGTGTGGTCTTACAGTGTCTACAGTGGGAGTGTGGTCTAACAGTGTGTACAGTGGGAGTGTGGTCTAACCAGAGGTGTAAAAAGTACTGAAATGTTGTACTCAAGTAAAAGTACAATTACTTTGATGAAATTTTACTTAAGTACAAGTAAAATTACCCATCTAAAAATCTACTCAAGTAAAAGTAAAAAGTAGTTCATTTAAAATGTACTTTAAGTAAAAGTTACTTAGTTACTTTCAACAACTTGATGGGGGCCGCTCCTATATAGTGCAAAAAAGGACAAGGGGTCATAAATCCAATACAAAAACTAGTTATTTTTTATTAAAGGAGAATCTTTAGAAATATAAGTGCGACATTAAACATGTCAAACATTAAACATGTCAACACAACATTTAAGAACTTTTGGGAGGACATGTCAAGACATGACAGCTAAAATAAAAAGTTAAAATACCGCTGCCCCACTTAAACTTTGGTTACTTTACTTGTGTCCATCTTTAGAGCATTAGTCTACAAATTTCTTGTTGAGTTTGAGCAGCAGCTGATTTTCAAGATGAGTAGAGTTCATCCGGGCTAGCTTTGCATTGAACAGCAATCCAGCACAGCTGAAGAGTCGCTCGCAGGCGGCCGAGGCAGGTAGGCCAGTATTGAGTTTCAGGGACAGTTTTTTGATATTCTGAAAGGCGTTCAGCAGATCCATATTGACTGAGACACAGGCTAGGTACCCTTCTAACTCCCCTGTACCTTCTGACCTTCTGGACTTCATTGAGGAAAATAAATCATCTTCATCTGATGAATGTTGTCCAACTTGCTCCAGCCTCCAACATCCGGTCAAGGTGTTGTCTGACATAGACTAGACCTGTAGAATGACAAACAACATTTCTGACAATTAAGTATTGAGCTGCCATCAAGATTCAAGAGAGCATCATAACACAGAACTAGCTATAAATAGCTACTTGAGATGACAGACCCACAGTATACAGAATTATAGCATTATTTTCTATTTCTACATGCATCACAATTCATAATCCTCAATTCTTGCTAACCGGGACCCCTTAGCATGAACATGAAAGACGTGCACGTTGCAGAGCCACCACTTATCGTTATCAATATCTGACTAAACATCGTGATAAATTGCAGATAACGACATACACATTGACTTGTCCAACTGTCTGAAAACGATGGTGTGCGCATTCACATTGTTCTGTTTCAAGGCATGGGAGGCAGCCAAATGATTAGCCTAATATCCGTTTATGTGGTGTATTTCATTGCTGATGACTGATCTGCAGTTTTTAACACAATATGAGAGACTGAACATAATAATTATATGACCTGAAACGAATGGAAGACAGGAATGGTATTATTAGTCTATTGGATGACCGCTGTCGACGTTAGCATACTCAGGTCGGTTGCAAGTGCTAGCCAAAATTAGGCTACTACCTACTAGTGCCATGAAACGCATATTTTGCTTAATGGAGCAAAGCTAACTAAATGACAAAAACGCTGTCTGAACTACTAATGGAAAGGGACAAATACTGTACTTACCAACACATGCTTGCGCAGATTTGAAGATGAATTTGTATAAGCAGAAAGTTCTGACTGACGGATTAGGCACAGTTTACACAGCATATAGCCGTTGCCTCTTTTACGTTGGAAGGCAAACTGCTTGCTGAGATGTGGCCACGGGTTTTCTTCATCTTCTTTAATTTCAACTGGCGGAAAGTTCGGTGCTTCAGCTTGTTGGTGGTCCGCAGCTTGTTGGTAGTCCGCACTATCATCTTCCTCCATATCTATCTCTCGTGACTCGGCACCGTACTGGCGCCTTGCATCGACTCCATCATCCACTCTATGCAGCATCCACCACTGCAGTGAGCATTGTGGTGCGCGATTCCTGCCTTGAACTATGTTTTTTTTTTTTTACTCAGTAACGGATGTAATTTTCAATGTAGCGAAGTACAATACTTCAGTCAAAATCTACTTAAGTAAAAGTAAAATTACCGATTTAAAAAACTACTTAAAAATTACAAAGTACACAAAAAAACTACTCAATTACAGTAACGTGAGTAAAAGTAATTCGTTACTTTACACCTCTGGGTCTAACAGTGTGTACAGTGGGAGTGTGGTCTTACAGTGAGAGTGTGGTCTTACAGTGGGAGTGTGGTCTTACAGTGAGAGTGTGGTCTTACAGTGGGAGTGTGGTCTTACAGTGGGAGTGTGGTCTTACAGTGAGAGTGTGGTCTTACAGTGGGAGTGTGGTCTTACAGTGTCTACAGTGGGAGTGTGGTCTAACAGTGTGTACAGTGTAAGTTAGCTTAGTTCATTTGTTGTTTCAGGCTGAAATGTCAGTCTGAATAGCGAAAAAACAGATCATAAATAAACACTAACCTTCTTCACACATTCTAGCGATGGCGCTTTGGTGGACAGCTTATTAACAACAACAATGATCCTTTAGAAAACCATTTTAACAATCACCAAATATTGTAGGTGTCGATTTTTGACGTTCACTGACGTGCACTTCAGGAGAGAATCAGTAGAATGCTCTATCACGCCTCATAATTCCATGTATCATTGATTGGCTACAGTGTCTTTGAGTCTTGTGAGTTATATAGTCTCATATTGCAATGCGTTTGTCAGGAGATGAAAAATTATTAAAAGTAATATATTATTATTTTACACTGACGGAGACGGAGCTGAGCTCCGGCGGGGTTTGTTGTAGACCTAAGGAGGCGGAGCTGAGCTCCGGAGCGCTCCGGCCCAATTTAACCTCTGCGTGTAACAAAATACACCGCTTCCAACCACAAATAAGAGATACATTTAAGCCACGTCTGATATTAACAAATACAAAGTCTAAAAACAATTGACAGCAAGCAATGTTAACAGCGACTTCACGCAGAGGCTCTGGTTTAGCCCCCCCCCCTGAGCTCACTGGTCCTTGGGCCTGGGCCCGGTAGGCCCGTTTGGTAATCCATCCCTGCACGCACACAGTATTGTATTTCTTTCTGTTGACGGACTTTTACTTTGACATCATACTCGTCTCGTGGGATAGGGAACAACTGTGACAGTAACGCAAATATCTAGTAAGCCCCAGTGTTAATTTCGTTGACGAAAACTATGACGAAAAATATTCGTTAACGACCTTTTTCCCGTGACTAAGACGAGACTAAGACGTGACGAAAACGGATCTTTATAAATAAAAACTATGACTAAATCTATTTTAACTTTCGTTGACGAGACGAGACGAGACGAAAATGTTGGTGGTTGACTAAGTCACAATTGTTTTTTTTTTTTCTAAACTTGTATGCACATCATTGGTTGAATGTTGCCCGGTCCTGTATCTATCCCTCCTCCACTCCCTGAGATGGCCAGACATGCAAGTGACGCCCTATGGCTTAACGTTATGATGGCTGAAGTTCAAGCACTCGGTACTGGAAGACAAATAAGAATAGATATCCGGACAGTCTTAAATTATAACTTGACAGAAAATAAAACACAATGCACCGCAATAACCGGAGAGAAACCGTGTGGCTTCAAAATAGATGGGAAGAACACAACAAGAGGCACCTGAAAGCGCACAAGACAACCCTGCCATTTATGCCAAGGTAAATTAGCTAGTAACTGTCAATGATAATTAGCTAATGTTAACTAGTTATTCGAATATATTAGCCAACGTTACGTTAACTTCAAAGGGGCAGTCGAGTGTATAGGTTGTGTCAGCTTGGATAACTAGCTAGTCATTTTCGATTAAAACCTCCCGTTTGGCTTGGCAAATGAGTTCCAAAACTTTTAGCTAGCTAACGTTGGCTAACTATGAGGTAGCATAGCTAAGTTATACTAGCTATCGATAACTAGCTAGTTATACATGTTATACATACACATTGCAGAATGGACTATAGGACAGGCCACGCATGACATTAATCAAGAAAAAATAAATGAATATGTGATTGGTTTACATATCCTTGTCTATTTATGCAATTGTTATTAGCACTACTTTCAACTCTCAAACTATCCGTCTAGCTAAATACTGTATGTTGGTTATCAGATTGCACAGCAATTCATATGGAGGATATGTGGTTGATTTAACTAAGGCCATGTAGGCATAGTAGTTGTATTGTGTTATCAGATCATTTGAATCTTCAAAATCTAGACTTGATATTCTCTTATATTTTAATGATAATACTGTTAATTAAGTATTGCCTTAAAATTATTATTTACATTGAATTCATTGGAATTCAGCTGTAGGCATAGGAGATCTGTATCTTAGAGACTAATTGCATCCACAGTTTATGTACTGCAAGCTTGACTATTATGCAGTTGTAGACACAACACAAGGGGTCCCCGGGCCTGAGAAGGGATGGAAAGGAGTTTAATGTGACTATGAGATGGACTTAATTTTTAGTTTAATGTGACTAAAACTAGACTAAAATGTAATGAGACTTCGTCGACTAAAACTAGACTAAAATGTTCGGAGTTTTCGTCGACGAAAACTAGACTAAAACTAAGCAGGATAAAAATGACTAAAAGTGACTAAAACTAATATGCATTTTCGTCTAAAGACTAAGACTAAGACTAAATCTAAAATAGCTGCCAAAATTAACACTGGTAAGCCCCTATTAAATTATGCTTTTCCTCGCACCCTCGAAAACAATCTCGCTGTTTTACACTGTGATAAATATGTTTAAGTGACCTATGTTTAAATTCTATGAACTGTGTTAGTTTGTTGAAACGTAAAATGTAATTATTATTCATTTAGATTGTTATGATCGTTATGTTCTAATATGTGACCGCTAGCACACCATTCATTAATAACTCCGTTGGTGGCTAACGTTAGCAATTATTAGCCAGCTGTGCTGTAATCTGTTGTTGCTATGATTCTTGGTGTAATGAGTCTAATAGTAACTTGCTGTGTTTAGTTAAGATACCTTCTAAGTATTTTCCGTTTCTTGTGTATTATTGTTTCACTCATAAGTTTTTGCCTGACATCAATAAAGGAGCAAGACGCTCGCTACCTGGCTCGTGAAATCAAGTTTGGCTGACTGTTGAACTGACTGTCAACACACTGGACGTGTAAAACACGTAGCGAGAACAGTACACAGCCCTAACTAAACTAAACAAAAGTTTTTTTTTTAATTGTCCCGCTGCAATTAATACGCCGACGTCAATCAAAATCTATTGTCTATACAGGAAAGAATTGCCATAGATCACGGGTAAAAAAAAAAATTATCCCGTTCATTGGGTCCATTCGCGCCCCACCTGTCACGACTCTGCGCCCCACACTTTGAGAAACGCTGGTCTGCAGTGGGAGTGTGATCTTACAGTGTCTACAGTGGGAGTGTGGTCTTACAGTGAGAGTGTATTACAGTGAGAGTGTGGTCTTACAGTGTCTACAGTGAGAGTGTGGTCTTACAGTGTCTAACAGTGGGAGTGTGGTCTTACAGTGTGAGTGTGGTCTTATAGTGTCTACAGTGAGAGTGTGGTCTTACAGTGTCTACAGTGAGAGTGTGGTCTTACAGTGTGTACAGTGGGTGTGTCTTACAGTGGGAGTGTGGTCTTACAGTGAGAGTGTATTACAGTGAGAGTGTGGTCTTACAGTGTCTACAGTGAGAGTGTGGTCTTACAGTGTCTAACAGTGGGAGTGTGGTCTTACAGTGGGAGTGTGGTCTTATAGTCTCTACAGTGGGAGTGTGATCTTACAGTGAGAGTGTGTACAGTGAGAGTGTGGTCTTACAGTGTCTACAGTGGGAGTGTGGTCTTACAGTGAGAGTGTGGTCTTACAGTGTGTACAGTGGGTGTGTCCTACAGTGGGAGTGTGGTCTTACAGTGAGAGTGTGGTCTTACAGTGTCTACAGTGGGAGTGTGGACTTACAGTGTCTACAGTGAGAGTGTCGGTAGCCTGTAAGCATGTGCTGTAAATATCTTATTAGGGCCTACTTCATAAACCTGGGAGGCTACATGAGTCATGTAATAATAACAATATGTGTTGTGACATGCAGACTTGCCCCGATACTAGTGTGTGGGAGGTGTATCCGTTTTCCATCCACCTGTATATGGACAGTGATCATGCAGTTGATAAAGTTTATAGTGTGCTGGTTGTTTTTAGTTTTTGAGTTTTGTTCTTGATCAATAATGGTAAATAAGACTGATGCCTCAGTTTTGTAGTGTGATGGTTGTTTTTAGTATTCGAGTTTTATTCTTGATCAATAATGTTAAATAAGACTGATCCCTCTGTTTTGTGTTAAATGACTCCATGAAAGTCACCTTGAAACTTCACAACTGTATCCACTTCTGTCTTGCTTTGTCAGATAGTTGGTCTGACAAAGGTCACAACCTAAATTAAATTACATTCAACAGAACTATCATACAAGAAGTCCATCGTCCAATGAACAGAATGTTCAACATGAACTTCCTTATGAGGTGTGTACTTGTCAAGCAGCTCATCACTCAGCAATTTATTTTTGATCAAGTTGCCAAATAACACACAAAGAAAGGCATGAGATCCAGCTCAGTGATTGGTTGTTTACCAACACCCATGGGCAGAGTGCCAGGTTCCCTGTTTGCTCTTACAAGGGGTGGAGTTTTCTTCCCTTCCACACACGCCCTTCACACACCTGTGCTGGGATCCACGCTTTACATACTGAATAAGACAGTAATGGCAGGTGAGTGTAACTTCTTCAAACTTTAGCACATGTTCACATTTCAAACTGACATATCAAACTGAAGATCCATATAATTAAGCAATATACTGTATAAATAGGAGGGCCTAAGAAAAGTTCCTGATTAAATCGAATTCCAGGTGTACCAACACTATGATAATATGCATAGTTGTGACGAGATTGAGATTAAGATTAAGTTAAGAAGGACAATGAAAAGAGTGTTCAACATGACTTCCTTGTGCTTCGCACGCAACTCAGCTATTTATTCTTTTCAAGTTGCCAAATAACACACAAAGAAAGGCATGAGATCCAGCACAGTGATTGGTTGTTTGCCAACACCCATGGGCGGAGTGACAGGTGTGCTGTTTGGTCTTACAAGAGGTGGAATTTTCTTCCCCTCCACACAGACCCTTCACACGTCCTTCACACACCTGCGCTGTTTTTTAAGTTGACAGGATCCACGCTTTGCATACTGATTAAGACAGTAATGGCAGGTGAGTGTAACTTCTTCAAACTTTAGTACATGTTCATATTTCAAACTGACATATCAAACTGAAGATCTATATAATTGAGCAATAT